>NC_143171.1:9262758-9570603 GCF_047325235.1 Durio zibethinus
AATATTCCATTCCCTTCACAAGTTTAAAGACAAAAACGTTTGCTAATAACTTGTCAATCATGCACCTTTGGATTTTAAGAAGAAAAACACGTTTCCACACCTCGAATTACTTACAGGTATAACAAAACTATGGGTGCAAAAACGTGGCTTGATTAACCGACCTGATCAAAGTAGGAAAATGACCCCAAAGCCAGCATTTTCCCCTTTAATTTCCTAGTATTCCGTTGAGAACCATAACTTTAGACACGTGAGCCAAACCAAGACATACAAAAGTTGATATATCAAACATCAGGCAGACATAATTGCTAGCTTAAATCAAGCATTTGTCTGAAAATTCATCTTACTATACTTGCAAAAAAAGCTAAGAATCATTGATCAGCAATATGTAATGCATATTATCTTCAAACTTTTAGTTTAATGATTAAAAATAATTAAGAAAACATCAAATGTTTAGTTTCCAATCAAATCTCTCTTATTTTTCTTTACTTACACTAAAACTTTGTCCTACTAATATATATATATATATATATATATATATATAAACATGCGATGCATATCAAAAGTTGAAAGGCTGATTATTTCCACGTATCCATAGAGTTGAGAAACAGAAGATGTCCTTTTCTATAGGCTTTCATTAAGTCCACTAATCTTTTTGCATCAGTCAGTTATATATAGTTGGTGGGAATTGTTTTTTTTTTTTAACCTTCTGGCCAACTCTTTAAAGGTCGGAGCAGAATTTTAAAAGTGCCCATTAACATCTATTATGGGATAACTTTTTTTATGGAAATAAGATAAAAAAGTAAAAGTGATAGGACTTGTTTGATACTTTGTATCGTTTTTATTTTGGAATAAGGGGTTCAAACTTATTTTTTAACAAGAAAAATATATGCATTTATCATTGAATTAAATATTTATATTAATTTGCATTTTTCATAATTTTTAATTATTATTCAATTTTAGATTTTAAATTACAAGCAAATTAAATTAATTATAACTAATTTGATAATTTATGTTTTTGTATCATATCTCGTGTTATGTGAAACATGACACGAATTACTAAAACATAAATATGACATAAATTATAAATTGTGTTTAAATTTTAAGCACTAATACGAAATATTTATTATATGTATTACATGCGATATGATTGATTAATATGTGTATAATTAATTCGTTTAAATACGATAGATAAAAATGAATAAAATAGATATACACGAATAGACACAATTAACACAAATATATACAAAACATGGCTAAAATAATAAATAATTATAAACTATCCATAATTTACAACTTAATAAACTTAACATATTAATAATATAAAAAAAATACTTACATATTAAAAAGAATAAAAAAATTTTGATACTCATTTAATATGTCTTTAGTTTATATTTAAATTTTAATATATATTACATAATTATATTAGTTTTTAATATCAAATTCAAAATGATGAACTATTAAGGATTAACGAATAAAATAATGATGTATAGAATTAGTACGAATATTTATATTGTATTTATATTGTTAATATAAAAATAATTTTATAATAATTATTAAATGAGTACCATAACTAAATGTTTACAATAATCTTTATATGGTATTGAATAGCGAATTAAATATCATAATTAAAAAATTAGATATTAAAATAATTTTTATATGTTTATATTAAAATAAAATAAATATAAAAAAATATGTTAAACATATTAAACACATTCTTGCATGATAAGATCAAATTAAACATGTTTCTCATGTGATGTCAGGTGTTAACACATATATCCATATGACACGTTTTTATCTAAATATGTTTTTTATATCTTAGATGTGTTTAAAAATGTCAACATGTATAAAATATAAATTTTGTCTTATTGAAATTCATGTTGATACAAATAAACATAAAATACTTTTTTAAAGACATATATATAATTTTTTTATATTATTTTTATATCATGTGATTGTGTCATGTCTAAAATTATCAGTTCTAATTATATTATATTAAATATTTAAAACTCAATTAAAATACGTCTTTACTTGTTATAAATCGCAAAAGTTTAATCCTTATTCGATTCAAATAAAAATTTTCATTTCTTATCCACCCAAAAGGTATGCTCCTCCTAATTTGAGAAATTAGCCTAATTTATATACCTTATCCTTATTTATCATAACTATGGCACATGTTCATCGTGTTCTTCCAAGTGATCCCTTTTCTAATTAAAGTTTCTTCACAAGAGTTCTTTTGTTTTAATCTTTCTTCCAACAAATTAAGACAAACAACACTTTTCTTACATGAAATACGCATTACTGAAAATGCTTTATAATTTGGGACTAATCAAATTTTTTTTTTCTTGATACTAGACTTATTCATGAATCAAACAAATCCAAAATATGTATGATACGTAAAATTATAATATGAGAAAATAAAATGATATTATATTTAATGTGTGTAAAGATTAAAAAAATAATAATTTTATTTATTGATCAAAATTATCTGTTTTTAAAATTTATATCATTAAAATTATTTATTGATATAATTTTTAAAATATAATAAGATATGTAAGTTAAATCTTATGAATTAAAAATAGAGTGGTGCTATTTGCACCTTAACTTTCTCTATTCACACTCCATTACTATTAATACCTAATTTTTTACTCATCATACTTCAAATCTAAAATACAAATTTACCAAAAACCTAAGTATCTTATCTCCTCACACCTCATCTCTTTTTTCTTCCCAACCGAAAACCTAAAGGATTTTAGGCCTCAATCAAGTCAAATTCAAAGAAAAATTTATCAATTTGAAGTTAAAAAGCATAAAATTAAAAACAAATTATTTGTTTTTTTTTTTCTACTTTTTTGTTTGATTTCGTATTCAATTTCATAAAATTTTATGTTGAAATGTTTGGTGCAATTTGAAACATCCAAAAATAAATTTCTGGAAGTTCTTAAATGTTTCTGTAAATCGATATCTGAAAATTTTTAAGAACTTTTGAAAATCTAAGGTTTCCATAAATTGATGGCTAGAAGTCTTTAAGAACTTCCTGATCTGAAAGTTCTTAAAGATTTTTGGACATCCATTTTTGAAAACTTTAAGAGCTTCTGGAAATGGATTTTTGGAATGGAGTATGAAAGACAAAAAGGTAATTGACTAATAGGTATTTAAATAATTTCATTAAAAATTAAATTTTTAGGATGTATTAAGAAAAAGTTGGGGTGTAAATAAAAATATTTTAAAAATAATCTACTCTACTTTAAGAAGATTGAATTATCTTATACCAAGAGAATGATTAATCATCTTTATAATTTTTTTATACAAACCAAATATTATCTATGATGATTATCGTTTTATTTTATCTATTATCTTATGCACCAAATACAACGATTGCCTAATTAATCTTTTTTCTATTTTTGTTCAACTATATACCCATTCTTCTCATTCAATAATTTGGATTTGAAACTTAATTTCAAATTGAAAATTTAAATTGTGATCGTTAATTTATAATAAAACTATAAATAATAATTACAATATTAATATAGCCTTTTGTATTCAAACATTTAGCTCATGGTTGATCAATGTATATTTATTTTCCCTACTAAAATGTAAAATTCAAATTTCTTTTTTCAAATTAAATGTCGGATATAATTAAGAAGACAAACATGACACAATTATACACATATCCATTGGATTAAGAACATGTTTACCCCCTTATATAAAAAACGATAGTGGGAATGCTAAATTACAATAAGATAAAAAAAAAAAATCGTGTTTAACTTGAACTTTCCGCTACACTCTGGCAAAACAAAAAAAAAAAAAAAACACTTTATGCTACACCACTAAGTGGTGACGTGCTCCCCACGAAGTTTCTCTGGATCTTACAATTTTTCATTCAGATGATGATGATTGATCCCATTCTGGCAAAATGATAACATTCAAATTAATCATGTCATGGTATTAGAAAGCAATATCTTACCTAAAAGCAAGAAAAGAAAAAGCAATGGAAGTGAAAGAGAGCCGTACTGGACATGAAGAAGATCGATGACAAAATTTCTTGTCACTCTTTCACTTCACGTGAAATGTGGCCATCAAACAGTAGAATGTTCACATTTCCATTGAACCTAACTCTAAGCTTATCTCAGTAATGCTTACCTTTGTTCATAACAAAATAACATAGAACATACTAAAATTCTTATTTTACTCTTTTAGGGGAACCCTTTTTTATAGTTTCAAAGTTCGCTCATCATCACAAAGGTTTAGTTGCAGGAGTAGGTAAAGAAGGTTGGTTTGCGCTGGTGCATGTGAGTTTCTATCCCAAGAAATACATAATATTGGAGAATATGCAGACCAACAAGCTTAATTTTTTATGCTTTTCAGTACCCCCCCACTAAAAACTTGAACTAAAGAGGAATAATTTGCACATTTTAAAATCAAAGTTAATTCAGTCAAGTCAAGGTCTTCCAGTATATTTGTTCAATTTTTTCGTCTGGTATCTTCCATCAGCTATGTCCAGTCTAAAGGATCGGAGTACATATTCTATCTTAATTGGTGGTATATATATTTAGGAGAAGCTAGCTGAACTGAAGCTTTATCTTTTATAATCTTAAATATGATATGTTGACAGGATTTGAAAAAAAGAAAAAGATAGAATTTAAAATTTTAATAAAAACATAAGTTTGACAAACATTAAAAAAAAATATTTTGTATTCGATACATTGATACAAATTATAATACAATAATATTCATATTTTACATATATTAGATATAAAATAAACAAATATATATATATATATATACATAAATTGTTAAATCTAATCCACATATAATAAGATATCAAAACTTCTAAAAACTAAACCTCTTTCATATATTTTCTTTTAATTTGATTCATAATTTAGATCAGAAAGGTTTATATAATTAATGAAATTGTTTTTATAGTTAGATACCTTCTAGTCTCCCACGAGGCAGGCAAATTAAGACTAAAGTCTGTCCTTGGTTTTTTATGTTTTCAACACGATCAATGTTTCATCATGAAAAGAGACGAGTCAATGTTTTAGTTATCTCGATTTTGATCAATGACAGTCAAGATGATTTTGCGTAAAAAATTTTTTTTTTGATTAAAATAAAGCTTTCGTGATCAACAAGGTTGATTCCTCAATCCAAATTTGTAATGAAATCATACATAGTATCAACCGCTGAGTTTTACTCACTCAAACGACTAACAAAAACCAACATTTTTCTTGTCATATTTGACTTTCTGGTTGCTCATATTAAACTTGTTTTGCTTTTCAAATATAATTTCCATGGGCAGACAAGGTCAAGAAACAATTTTTAAAAATTGAAATTGATCAGATAATTAAAATCATTTACATTAAAAAGGTATATATAAGACAACATTTAATGATAATAGGAATGGATACAACATTAATTTCAGGCTTAAACATGAGGTCATGTGCATTGTTGTTTAATTTTCCAGTTTATATCTGGCTATATACTTAACAGAAAAAGCTGTGAAATAATCAGACAGGGTGTACCAATTAAATGCAAATATTTTTAATTAAGTACTCTAACATGACAAAAACAATCAAGTATATTATATATGTATCTATATGAGATTATTTTAGACCACTGAGATTCTAATTTCTTCAAAATATTATTACCCGGAGACCAGGTCACCACTCTGATTTCTGAATTCTTGACAGCTCCCCATCACGAAACCTATAGCTTGCCCTTCGGCTTGCAGGCAATAAAAGTTAACCAAATAAATTACCAGGCTGTTATGCAGATAAATTATTCTAAGAGCATTATGGTAATATTACTATCCATATATAATGGTAAGTTAATTTCCATTGGAGCTCTCAATCTTTTCACTTTTTTATTATCTTATTCCTCCTTTCATTTTTTAGATATGAACTCAAGTTCCAATCTAAAAACAACGTGATGACATCGCCCCATCGAAAGCATTGATCGTTGGAGAAACTTTCAGAATACAGACTCCGATACCCTCTAACCATCATGATTTTGTAGGTCTTTTGGGGTGAGCGTCATTATCGAAAACTACTATAAATTTTGATCCCAACACAGGCCAAACAAGAGATTGGTTCTGCAACCAGAAAGTATGAGCGATGGCAATTCCACCATTGGTAATTTTTTGGAAAAAAATTGATTGTGTTATAAATTCTATGTTTAGCGATCTTATATCCATTTTTAGCTTAAGAGTTAATTTTGCTCGATCACTATATATATATTTGCAAGTTCATCCGAAGGCCGAAGGAGTGATGTGAAGATGCCATAGGGAATTACCCTCGTCATTTTGCACTCGATGAGCTATCCCTGTAAAAGTGTATTGGTCTGCGGCAAATTCAAATAGGTGCTTTGTCAAGGCTCTTTTTTGAGCTCAATCGATATCTGTTACAAAGATTTGTTTCACACTTGAGAACTCAAAGATTGTCACACGTTTGTGATTGCTATTGGGTGCAAAGTCAGGAGCGTTTGTCTCTTTTCACTGCTTTTGAAAGTGGAGATCATAACGGAGAGGAATCTAGCGTCCTTTCAACACGTTAAAAAATGAATTGACTTGAAGAAATGCTCCCCACAAAAAAAAAAATCATGACTTTTTTTTTTTTCACTTTGTCGCGATGAGGGGTGAAAAATAAAAATAAAAAATCTAAAATTATTCAAAATTTAAATATTTAATTTAGTTCAAATCTTTTTTTTATATTAAAATCATATCAAATTTATAAATTATATATTAAATTTAAATCAAATTTTAAATTAAAAACAAAAAATAAAAAAAATCAAATCAAATTATATATATTTTAAAATTTTATAAATAAAAATAATAATTTTACATCAAAATTTATTTAAATATATTAAAATTTTATATTAAAATAATATATATAAAATAAAAAATTTTATTTAATTTTATTTAAATCGAATAATTTAAATCAAAATTTAAAATTTTATAATATTATATAATATTTGAAAAAAATAATTTAGATCCTATCCAAAGTAGACCCTACCCACGATCATATTGCAAATGAAAAATGAGTGGACTACCAAAAAACTAAAGGGCGTTTAGGTTTAGGCGTCAGGCTAATACACGAATACAGGAAAAATAAGTGGTTTGATTTTTTTATTAAAAAATTTTAAAAAATAATATTTAAAATTTAAAGTTTTTTATATTATTTTTTAAAATATTATAAATCAATTAAATTAAATAAAACTTTCAAATGATTTGAATGTTGGGTATGTATTAATATGCAAATGTTAAAAAGGATATAAGATAAAAATATGGACAAATAAATCTTACAATTTAATTATGATTCAAATAGAAAAGTTTCATCCAATCCTTACTCCACTTTTTACAATCGAATTTTATAACTTTGATATTGTTTGTGTTGCTGGTCTCTTTTCCCTTACCTACTTAAATCTCGAAATGAAAAAAGTAGTTCTTGTTTCTTATTTGTTTAAATTTTTATTAAATTAATTTCTAGAAAAATGTATTTGAAAATTTTATTTTTATAAAATATATTTTTTATATTTTAATTAACAATATATTTAAAATAAATTAAAATTAAAACTGAAAAAGTTTAACCCTTAAAAATCAAACTAAAACATGATTTATGAGATAGAGGATAAATCAATTTCAATTAGACAGAAAATTCTTTTGGGAAATCTACGAAAAAAAGTATAAATTCTTGTTGATATTAATTTAGATTTTGTTAAGGTCGTAAAATTAAATCATATTAAAATAAATAAATAACAAAAAGACTCTTTTGACCATAGCGGCACCAGCATCATCCCTCTCCTTCTTCCCTTCTTCCCTTCTTCCCTTCTTCCTCCCTTGTTTCCTCTCTCTTTCTCTTTGGGAGCTTAATCATTTACCCTTTTTTGCTATTTATTTCACATCGTTTGTTTTCCTATGGAATTCTAGCTCTAAAACTCCTTCCTTTAACATCCTCTTCTTCTTCTTCTTCTTAGTTATCACCATGGGAACCTGTCTTTCCACCACGAAAGTCAGGGGCTCAAGCAGCAACGCCAACCACCACCGCAAAGAACAACAATCCTCCGCCACAGCAACAAAGACCAATGAGAAAAAAGAGTCTCAAAAACCAAATAATCAGCAGCAACAACAAGAACAGGTGAGGAATTCTCAGCCTCTGAAGATTAAAGGGAAACCGAGTTCGAGGAGACAAAGTGGGATCATCCCATGTGGCAAACGTACGGATTTTGGGTACCATAAGGATTTTGATAAGCGTTATACAATTGGGAAATTGTTAGGACATGGACAATTTGGTTACACCTACGTTGCCACAGACAAGGCAAATGGGGATCGAGTTGCCGTTAAGAAAATTGATAAAAATAAGGTATCTTTTAAATGTTTTTACAATCCTTTGCCTGATTGTTGTTCTGGGTTCTTGGGATTATTTTGATTCACCCTTTCCTTTTGGTTATATCCTTTCTGTCATATTCTAGGTGGGATTTTTTTTTGTCTGATAACTTAAAGGGTGGGATTTTTAGGGTTAATTGGATTGGAATTTTTGTATAATGGTGTGGGTGAGTGAATTTTGGCTTGTACTTTCGATTCCTTATTGATTTTTTTTATATACATATTAAATTGCTTTGTCTTAAGTATGGCAACATTTGGTAGGGGATCCGCTATAACCTCGTTGAGCTATGAAGATTTTGGTATCTCTTCTTCTTCGGCTTGACAATCTTATTACAGTTTTAAGATCGTGGTAAGGCAAACTTGCTTAATAGCAATTTGTGATTGCAAGTTTGCAGTAGTTGAATTTGGTTGTAATCATACTTGAAGCTTCAATGTGCAGCGGCAACCTATAATCTGCTAATTGTAGTTTGAACTGACTGTGAATTGGATAGAAGCATAGTTGGGATATTGAATAGGAGATGATGTAGTTCCACGAAATTTAACTATTCTAAGTTTAATAAGTTTGATCTCACTTTTGCTTTGCTTTCACGGTGGGTAATGCTTTGTTTTCTTTTCTTTTTTTTTTTTTTTCATCTCCAAGTGCCAATTTTATTCTGAAAAAAATGTTTCCTTTGAGCAAGAAAAATTTTCCAGTGTTGGCAATTCTCATTTCTTTATTGCCTGCTAAACTTTCTAGTTTGATACCAAATAGCTTGATTTCCTGAACCTAGTTTTCTAAATGAGGTTAGGTGAGTCAGAGACTTTTCATTCCTATCTCGTTGTGCAATATATATATTTCTGCCATTACCATAGAGGCATCGTGCAGGAGTTTTAAGTGTTTGGCTGATAAAACAATCTAGATGCAATAGATTCTTTTCTTTTCCATCTTGAAGTGGGACCTTTTCTTTTTCCTCATTTTCTTATTTTAAGTCCCTTTGGTTGGGTGCAGATGATTCTTTCAATTGCTGTTGAGGATGTCAAGCGAGAGGTCAAGATATTGGAAGCCTTGAAAGGTCATGAGAATGTGGTTCAGTTTTATAATGCATTTGAGGATAATTCGTATGTATACATTGTAATGGAGTAAGTCTTATAAATTTTGTCTTCTTTTCTGACTGTTCATTCATTTCTGATCTTCTCTTAACTGTGTCATTTCCTTTTTCTTGTCTTTTGATGTTCAGTTTTGAACAAAATAGTTTTTTTCCATTGGCTGTGGCCTCGGCCTGCATTTATATGCTTTCATATCAATCCTTCCATATCTTGACTCTGTTACGTGTTGGCTTTTTCTGATGCTAGGTTATGTGAGGGTGGAGAATTGCTAGACCGGATTTTGGCCAAGTAAGGATGCTTAGTTAATTAATTTTTGGGATGCTGTTACTGCTAGATAATGCGTATTTATTTTCCAAATATAGTAGCTAGTACTTTCTTTCTGTTAATGTCCCTGATAGTGTCACAACCATTAGTAACTTATGTGTGCCATTTTCTATCAGAAAGGACAGCCGCTATAGTGAAAAAGATGCAGCAGTAGTTGTACGGCAGATGCTCAAAGTTGCTGCTGAGTGTCATTTGCGGGGCTTGGTGCACCGTGACATGAAACCTGAGGTATGCTGAACTACATTAACATGGTTTTCTTGTCAACTTCCTCTTTAGGAAGTCATGCCGCTTACTTATGGTTCCCTTATTGTTTCTTGCCTGTAGAATTTCCTTTTTAAGTCAACCAGAGAGGACTCACCTCTGAAAGCTACAGATTTTGGTTTGTCAGACTTTATCAAACCTGGTGAGTGGCAGTTGCTTCATGTTGAGATCTTGTCATTGCTCATGAAACAACTATGTTTTTTAAAATTACTGGGATCCATTAATTCATCTATTGTGTATTTTGATTTTTCCAATTCTTGTGTTATACTTACTCTCTCTTCAACTTGCTATTGTTTTAATCCTCATGCCACAATCATCCAAGCCATATAATCCTAAACTGTGACTAAATGCAGGGAAGAGGTTTCCAGATATTGTTGGGAGTGCCTACTATGTTGCTCCTGAAGTATTAAAAAGAAGGTCAGGGCCTGAATCAGATGTGTGGAGTATTGGTGTAATTACTTACATTTTGCTCTGTGGGAAGCGACCCTTTTGGGATAAGACTGAGGATGGTATATTTAAGGAGGTGTAGTACATTTTTTTTATTGCTTTTTAAGGGTTTCATCATTGTATTTTATTATTATCAGATGTAGACTATGCTTGTTTCTGCACCATGCCCATTTCACATGAACTGATGACCATACTTGTGGAAGGCATTGCACTTCATTTAATCCTTTATGCTCTAGTTATGTATATGTCCCTGAGGGAAAAATGTGGAAATTTTGTTCACCTTCTGAGTTACTTTAGCTGTCTTTTATTTTTCCTTAATAATCATGCTGTTTCATATGAAATTCACTTATCAACGTGTGTCTAAGATTTGTTTTATTTATTTATTTAAAAATACATTTATTTTCTGGAGAATTCATATGCCACTGTCTATAACTTCAGGTTTTGAAAAACAAGCCTGATTTTCGTCGTAAACCATGGCCAACAATTAGCAATGGTGCTAAAGACTTTGTGAAGAAGTTATTGGTGAAGGATCCTTGTGCTAGACTGACAGCTGCTCAGGCCCTATGTATGTGTTTACATCATCTCTTAGTAAATTATTGCTTTTTTCCTTGCTCTAATGAAGTGTATATCACATATCAAGTTTGCTATTAGCTACTAAAGTAAATCTTCTATTGTGTTATCATTTGATTCTCTTATTATTTCTAGAATATCTGATTGGTTTCCACTTATCCAGCACATCCATGGGTTAGAGAAGGAGGAAATGCATCTGATATACCTGTTGATATATCTGTTTTGAACAACCTGCGGCAATTTGTGAAGTATAGTCGATTGAAGCAGTTTGCTCTGAGGGTAACATAGTTTCTCTTCCTCTCGAAACATTAGTGGATTATTTTATGGGCATAATAGGCTACTGGTCCCTCCTTTCATCGTTCATCTCTTTATATATAATTATTAATTTGTAGGCATTGGCTAGCACACTTAATGAAGAGGAGATAGCTGATCTCCGCGATCAGTTTGATGCAATTGATGTGGATAAGAATGGTTCTATTAGTCTTGAAGAGATGAGACAGGTAAACATTTCTATCATACATGACATCTATTAGATTGCCCAGAGCTTCTTTGTTTTTGCCCTTATAAGGATGGTTTCAGTGCAGGCCCTTGCTAAAGATCTTCCTTGGAGGCTGAAGGAATCACGTGTCCTTGAGATTCTTCAAGCGGTGAGTAGAGGTTTCCTGTTCTTCATCTGGAGGTTATTCTTTTTTTATTTTTTTCTTTGCACTATCTCTTGTAAAGAGTATTTCCTTTAGGTGGTTTTGATTGTTGTGGAGTTTTTTATTTCCTTTGATCTCAGATTGATAGCAACACAGATGGGCTTGTTGATTTCACTGAGTTTGTTGCGGCAGCTCTACATGTGAATCAAATGGAAGAACATGATTCTGATAAATGGCAGCTTCGGTCACAGGCTGCTTTTGAGAAATTTGATGTAGATAGAGATGGGTTTATAACTCCCGAGGAACTTAGAATGGTAAATATTATTTTTTTGGTGTTGATCTTTTTTCTTCTGAAAAGAAACAAAAAAGGGAAACGAGGGTGTAACTCTGAGAGATTAGGTGAACAATAGGTCTGATATTTTAATATATGCAAAGTTGAATTCATGTGTTTGGGGTGTCCTGGTGACCCAAGAAGCCAATGTTAATGTTAGTGAAAGTGTTTTTTTCTATCTTAAATTTTTATGCAGAATGTTTCTAGCCTAATAATTTTGTTCCCTTATTCACATTGTGCAATTATTTTGTAGCACACGGGCTTAAGAGGTTCCATTGACCCTTTGCTTGAGGAGGCTGACATCGATAAAGATGGAAAAATAAGCCTTTCTGAATTTCGCCGACTTTTACGAACTGCAAGCATTGGTTCACGGAATGCACCTAGTCCATCTGGTCAGCGGAATACTCAGAAGTTATAGGTTAGAATTGAAAATTTGAGGGTTGATGAGCGGAGATAAAAAGAGAGCCAGGAAATTGGAGCATTTTTCTCAATTTGGTGCTTGTTTGGTATCTGTACTGGATTCTGGATTCCAAGCATGTGTCCATCTACCTGTCTCCAGCATTCTAGGGACCCTTTTTGATTGAGTTTTGTTTGATGACATCTGCTTTGGGGAATTCACTGCTGAGAGGTCTTGGATATAAGAGTTTATGTTGGCTGTGGTAGTGAGATAGCTCCAGGTATATGATCAATCTGTGTACATTTCTTTGGTTGGGTATTTCTTGTTTGTACCCTCCAAATTTGTAATATGTGACTATAAATAATTTATCAATGAAAATATGGTGCATCTGAATTTATTTACATGTTTGTAGACTTTGAATCTTGTTAATCTTCTGTGCCGAACTACTACTTATCGTCACTGTCATCTGAATCTGAGGATCTTAAGTCCAACAGAAATGTAATAGATCCATAGTTTTAATGGTGAAATGGTTGTGTAAAAAACATCTCGTCATAAATTTTTCTAGGTTTATTTTGCATCAATGAATCTAAAGTAGGTTGGTTGGCTCAATTTTTTTTGTTATCAAAACGGTGTTCATGGCCGGAAGCATATGCTTGGTACAGCAAAATTGGGCATCCCTGCAGGAGTTGGCACACTCTGTCTTTCCAGCAACAGCATCTTTATCTTGTCAAATGGTACCAAATTTTAACTGTGCCAGCTCCTCTTAGCGATCCAACCAACAACCCTGCAACCTTGAATGTCCAACGGTGGATTTTACTTTCGGGGAAATTCACGTGGGCAGGGGTCTCTTTCTATAGTAGGTGTGAATGTCCACTTCATGTGGGCTTCCCGGTTGAGAAATGAGGCTTAACTTGACTGCTTCAGTTATTACAGCTAAATGCAAGTGGGAAGAGCACTTACTTGTTGCTTCGGATGCAACTGGTCCTCATCCAATAGAAGCAAAGAAAAGGAAAGATTGGTAAATTATGACTGCTAACGGGGAAGTCCACAGTCAACTTGTCGCATGTTGGAGGTTTTGGAGCCCGCTTGGCTAGTCATTTTACTGCAATAATTGCAGTAGAAAACGCTGGACTTTTTGAAAGCTGAGAAGTCCATCAGCGGGTCTATGTGGCTTGCAGAGTTGGGGCTGGGGTCATTCATCAACAATGACAGGTGGGCCTTCCATGGCTAAAGTCTTCTTCGACCGTTTACTTTCCAAGAGAACTTGGCGAAGGGAACCCCCGTTTCAAACTAAAAGAAAACTGGGAATGCTTTTGTACGTAACACTGACAGTGACAGATAATGTTGAAGCCTACAGTATAGTTAAATGGGCATATCTGGTAGACAACTGGGAATGCTTCCAATTTACCGCTAGAATTGAGAAGCATCTGCTTGGATTTCAAAGTATTTTTAATCTCTTTTGCTATGAACTTGCCCTTTATCATAAAGACAAATCGGTCCTGTCATCTTCTCCAATGAATTTTAAGTACAACCATTACATCTAAACATGGATCTTGTAGCATCATCAAATTTACCACCATTGACAACAGTTCCTCATGACCAGAACAAAAACGAAAAGCTCCTTCTAGATGATATTAAACAAAATATCCAGATCACTAGATGATCAGTTTTAAATGAACATGACATAATGCTACTGAATGTTAAGTGGTATTAACGACACAGAATTTACAATGCACATACACCAAGGCTTGAAGAGCTAGCATTCACCATACTTGTATCCTACTGTGTTTGCTTGCATTTCCTTTCTCCTGCAGACAAATCCCGCATATGCCATTCAGTCATATTTAGTTTTCGGCATCCCAGATATCATTTAGAATGAAAAATTTTACCTGGTTTGTTTTGTTGATGAGCCAGGCATCTTCAGTTCAAGTTAGGCCGAACCTGTTCCTATGGACCTGTCGGGATTTAACTAAATTTACCAAAAAAACAGAGATTTCAAGTGGTTCGTAGACCACCGTAACTCTCGTAGGATCCGTTGACTTAATTTCATTAGCTGCAAATGTCGTATCTGATTTACTAGCCAAAGCCCAAAATCCTATCTGGGCTAGAGGCCTCTCAATAGATCCCCATAACAGATTGAAACCATGTCGTTTCTCAATTGGCCATCTGCTCTTTTTCCTCTTCTCATCGGCGAAATCCAGAAAAAGAAAAGAAAAGAAAAGAAACAAAAGGAAATTATAATATGAAGAAATGAAGATAGTGACTTACAACGTAAATGGATTGAGGCAAAGAATCTCACAGTTCGGTTCTCTCCTCAAATTACTCAATTCTTTCGATGCTGATATTATCTGCATCCAGGTCCCAATTTTCCCTTCTTTTTTTTTAATATATATTTAATTCCATTATTTTATTTTTCCTAATGTTTTTGGGTCGAACTAGGAGACGAAATTGAGAAGGCAAGAATTAACGGCGGATTTTTCAATAGCCGATGGCTATGAATCCTTCTTCTCCTGCACTCGCACCTCCGATAAAGGCCGAACTGGATATTCCGGTAAGCTGTTTGATTATATACCTCAATGAGAAAAAAATTTTCTTTTTCTTTTCTTTTTTTTCATTTTTCATTTATTTTAATTATATTTACAGGTGTGGCTACATTTTGTCGTGTTAAGTCAGCGTTCTCGAGCGTAGAAGTGGCATTGCCGCTTGCGGCAGAGGAAGGGTTCACTGGCCTTTTAGGATGTTCTAGAAAAGACGAAACGGCTTCAGTAGCTGAAGGGCTTGAAGAGTTTTCAAGAGAGGAGCTTCTCAAGGTTGACAGTGAGGGACGGTGCATTATCACGGATCATGGTCATTTTGGTTAGTTTAATATAAGAAAATTGATTGGATTAGTTCATTTTAAGAAGATCCAATTATCTTAACTTGCTTAATTGTATTGGTTAGTTCTTTTCAACTTGTATGGACCCCGAGCAGAAAGTGATGATGCAGAGAGAATTCAATTCAAACTCAATTTCTTCAAGATATTAGAGGTAATTTGTTTCGATAAGAAAGTTTTGCTTGTAAGATGTAAAATTGGTGCAATGCGGGTTAAAACTGCTCGTCTTTGTTGTAGAAAAGATGGGAGTCTCTGTTGCGTCGAGGAAGGAGGATTTTTGTTGTCGGTGACCTCAACATTGCTCCTTGTGCTATTGATCGTTGTGATGCAGGACCAGATTTTGAGAATAACGAGTAAGCTTCTGGCTGGTTTTTGCAACTTATCTGAGTCTACCGTTGTTGTCAGCTCTATAGTTAGTATTATGGGTCAAAGCTGTTTTTCTTTGAAAGTAATTAATTCAGTTTAAAATTCATTGTAGGTTCAGGACATGGTTTAGATCCATGCTAGTGGAATCTGGAGGTCATTTCTTTGATGTTTTCAGGGCAAAAAATCCAAACAGGTTTAAACTTTCTGCTTATGACATTGATTTCATTATAGTTGATTAGTTTATCTCCTATTATTGGAGTTTCTGCCTGCTTTTCATCATTATTAACTGATAAGCATTAATTCAGTCTTTGAAGATTTCTCAACATGAAGGCTTTTATTGTTTTATGGTTCTGATTATTTACTTGTTTTTAATCTTTAACTTCTTTGCAGAAGAGACGCATTTACATGCTGGCCATCAAATACTGGTGCCGAACAATTCAATTATGGGACAAGAATTGATCATATTCTCTGTGCTGGGTCTTGCTTACATGAGGAGCATGACATAGAAGGACATAATTTGATAGCCTGCCATGTAAAGGAGTGCAACATCTTGACAGAATACAAGCGGTGGAAACCTGGAAATGCACCAAGGTAAAATTAGATACAACATCCAACAATGTAGTTGAATTGAGTAATGACACGATACTTAACTAGTACTTTCAGCTCATTTAAATTTGAAAAATTGATATCCCACTTTAGATAACTCGGTGTTCATCCTGATTATCAAACATCTAAGTATTGATGGTTATGCTCATAATTTTGAAAAATTCACAGTAGTATCATGTTATTCTACATACAATCTAATATAATGTGAATACATAGATAATTCCGTTCACATACTTTCCTGTCTTGCCTCATGTAGGTGGAAAGGAGGGTGGAACATTAAATTAGAAGGTTCAGACCATGCTCCTGTTTATACAAGCTTAGTGAAAATCCCTGATGTCTCACACCATAGCACTCCATCTTTAGCTGCCAGATATTTGCCAAGTATTCATGGTCTACAGCAAACTCTTGGTATGAGATTCATTTCCTGTTTTTGGATGTTAGTCTCATTTAAAATTTAGCATATATGTCTTATAGAATCATTTTGCAGCATTTTAAATTTTTAAAGATTGTCTTTTTTTACTTTTGTTTTGGATAGTGTCAGTTTTAATGAGAAGGCAAGCTGCTAAACAAGTCAAATGTCATATAGTATCAAGTTCATTTTCTGATGAAAGTATCATCTCAGGAGATTGTAGTCATAGTGTCAAAAGGCCGATCACTAATTGCAATGTACCAGGAACCAATATATCCTGCTGTTCTTTGGACCAGGACTCTGAAAATACCATCCTAAAAAATGATCATTCTGAAGATCTTACCGAGGAGGCTGCTTGTAACACTACAATTGCATTCAACAGGGGGTACGTCAGTTCAATGCCTAACCAAGAAACCAAGAAAAGAGCAAGAAAGAGTAAACAGCTTTCCTTGAGATCATTTTTCCAGAAAAATTCAAACCTAGATAATGGTGTTGACAGTTCTGCTACTGATGTTTCTGGTAACCAGACTGGTGTCCTCGATTCTAACAGTCAGTCCCCGGAAGCTCCTGTGATGGATGATCATGGAGGCAGTCCAACACGGAGTGACATGAATGGGATTGTGTCCTCACAGGGTCAAGGAGTACAAGAAGGCAGTCGTTATTTGGAGAAAGAGAAGAATAACATTGCTTTACTGGAGTGGCAAAGGATACAACTACATATGCAGAATAGCATACCTCTTTGCAAGGGACATAGAGAACCTTGTGTTTCTCGAGTGGTGAAGAAACCAGGTCCTACTTTTGGTCATAGATTCTATGTGTGTGCTCGAGCTGAGGTATGCCTTTTTCATCTGTTCAGTAACCAGTCTGGTATTTAACAAGCGGTTTACATTAGGAAAGGTGCAAGATAAATGAAATAATTGGAGTTGTTTTTTGGCATCTTACAGGGTCCTTCTTCTAACCCTGAAGCAAATTGTGGATACTTCAGATGGGCGTCAATGAAATCTCGGCCAAAATGATGGTGATCCTTCATCTCAAGTTTGACTAAAGGATGTACAAATGTACTTGTCCGTCCCCTGCCTGACCTGCTCCTCAATACCGCGTTATACGGCTCATTTTGTAAATTACCTTATCCTGTTCAGCCTCCTCCCATGCTAGAGAGTAAAATCTTTATTCATCCAAATGCAAAGTCATCTAACAAATGGTCTTCCGAAGCCAGTATGTATGACACCTATTGAGGATGCTGAACGTCAGTTCATCTTGATTCATCACATGAATCAATTTTTGTGCGGTAGTATAACACTGCACTCGTTGATGATATCAGGCATCATATGATCAGATTTCTGTGATCTGTTTCTTCTTTGTAAGTTGAATGGTGCATTATATATGAAACAAAGAGGAGAATTTTTCTTCATTAATCAGTCATCTTTGTTATTCTCTCAGCTTTGAATTAAAACTTCAAAGTGCTTGATTCCTTAAACCTACTCCAAAAGGCCTTACTAGATGGAGATGGGAATGATATGGATATAGAAAAACGATTCAGTGCTTAATTTTAGATCAAGAGACACTGACTATTCGGTCCAAAAAATCCAAGATCCAGTTAAACCAATCATCAGACAAACAGAGTGAGGCTTCTTTACTTGGAAAGCCAGATGTGAACATCTAAGACAATCAAATGTAGTAAAAAGAACCAAAGAAAATATCATTTGATGGTAACTTTATAATTATAAGGAGAATTCAAATGGCCGCGTCTGAATCCTAGTTGAGCTGTTTTTGCTGTTTCCAGGAAACAGCCAAGGTCAAATTTACCATATAGGGGAATAACAATTTCGAAAGAATAAAGCTACCCTTCTTCCACAATCACTTGCCAAACACCAAAAAATCTATCGGTGGATTTTACTCCTTGGAGGCTAAGTAACTGTTCTACAATATATATACCTAGTAACAGCAATTCGTCATCCTCGTTTCTTTCAATCAGTCCCCATCAACGATCCTCTTTGAAACAAGCAGAATGGAGCCAGCCAAAAACTGGAGTCGGATCAGTCACAGACTTCTCCTGAGAGATCATACCTCACCTGACAATGACCGTTACAGAAACACAGTAGTTGATCGCATTGATTTTACAATCACGGTTGCAACGATAAGTTTTGGTCTCATCGTTTGCCTAATCTACAAATGCTTTCACCGATCAAAACACTCTTCTGACGAAAATCCCATCAAGCCAAAACCATCCATTGACGTCGAACTCGCCTCAATTCCTGTTCTTGTATATGGAGAATCAACGCTGACGTCATCGAAGCCTTGTTCTGATATTTCGTTGGAGCTTGAAAACTGCGCTATATGCTTGGAAGACTACGTGCATGGAGACAGGTTTAGGGTTTTGCAAAGGTGCAAGTGTCATGAGATTTAAGTTCCGAACCGCGTGGCTCCAAGACCTGAACATTCACCCTTTCAACGTTTCAAATCAGTTTGATTTTTTATAGTTCACACCCTTGTGAGATATTATCCGTTGGTCCTCTGGTTTTACGATTTTATCCTATAAAAAACGTTTCACATGAAAAAAGTGATGTGAATCCTTTTATACCCCAGTAATCCTCTTTTTATGTTCGATATGAAATTTAGGATTTCTCCTTAGGTCTGTGACATTCTTTCTCATTCAATCTCATGACGTTTTCGTCCACCTTACTTACCTCCCTCGAGGCGCTTGGCGTAGGTCGAACGGTTTAGGATTGACTCTGATATCACTTATCATGAGTCGAGATTTAAGCTCCAAATTTGTGTAGGTCAAACGGTTTAGGGCTAGCTCTGATACCATTTATCATGAGTCGAGATTTAAGCTCCAAATTTGTGTAGTTCCGGGACCTGGGTATCTACTTATCCGACATCTCAGATCAGTCTATCTGTCACGATTCACACTTTATGAGGTATTATCCATTCTAATTTCTTTGACCTCACGATTTTATTCTAAAAAGTTACCTCGTAAAAAAAAAAATTGTATGAACCTTTTTATATCTCAAATGACTTTTCTTTTATGTTTGATATAAAATTTAAGACTACTCCTGTGACATAAACACACGTTACACAAGAACTGTATCGAAGAATGGCTTCAGGTTCCATCTTTGCATTGCCCCATTTGCAGGGATCGGCTTCTCGAGCATTGTGTACAACCGACAAGGTCCAATAATTGCAGGAATCAAAGGGCCATTGGTAATCCCTTTCCATTATTGGGTTTGAACTCTGGTCCGACTGTACATTATACATCATAATCCATATCCATCAGTGATGACAAGGAATTTTACCTAAAATTTCTAGTAATTTTTTTTTGGAGTCCTGCTACGTATTTGACAATAAGTCTAGGTTGTTTTAAGCAATTTTGTTTTAAGTGTGGTTCATTGTAATTCCGCCTTCATTTTTCCCCTTTTAATTTGCACTTAGCCTTTAATTATGTAATGCCTTTTTTTTTTTTTTTATCATTTTCTTATTAATTTCTTGTTGCAGTTTCCATGACACAAATCTTGATGATTAGTGCAGATCAAATGGATTCTTGCAAAGCAGATTTCATGGTGGACAAAAATCCTGATTATAAGTCCACTTAATTCACATAAATAGCCTCTGGAAAGTGTTTCTTGATCACATGATCTCTGTAATTGGTAATTGTTTTGATTGGAAATTGGCAATCACAAGAAAAAGAAATGCAAATATTGATTAAACTGGCAGGTTAACATTCTCAACTATATATAGTTAATCATAGAATTTGCAAGCCCAGCTTCGATTTAATACGAAAAGGTCAAAAAAGACGGGAAAATGAAGCGAAGCGAACCAATATCATATAGCTTCAATTTGGAGAAAGTTACTCGTTACAAATCATCTGTTGGGCTAAAATACAAAAATAACTTTCAGCCAATGTCGGGCTGAAGATCGTTGTAACTGGACCTTGGATTTATAACTTCTTGAACATTCGTGAGATTGGATTCTTCCTACTCGCCAAATCTTTGGTCCGAATAGTTAGTGTCTCGTTGATTGAAAATGGGCAAATCAATACAACTATATTAGATTTTTTTTTTAAGTTATATATTTTAGAAAACTAGTATATGATCTTGCACCTGAATACTTATTAGTTTTTTTTTTTTTTTATGTAGTATATAATATATTATAATATGTTAAATAAAAAATTACTACATCTTTCGATAAAAAATAATTTTGTCATAATAAAAAAGAAAAATGCTATGTGAATATAGGTTAAAGTTATTCATTATCTTTAAATATGGAAGGAAAAAAAACTTTTTAAGTTGTTGGAAAATTCACAAATTTAATATTCGGTGATAAATAAGAATTAAGTAGTTAAAATTATTAACACCATAACTTTGTTTCAAACTCTTATTAATATTAATATATGAATTGGATTAAAACTTAGCTAGTTAAATCTAACATCGATTAGAATTGTTAATCAGTTATAATAATTTTTATAAATATTAAATTAAAAAAAATTTAAATTAATAAATGACATTCTAGAAACATAGTAAACAAATATCTTTATTTTCGTCAAATCAAAAAATTTTCCATATCCATGCTTTTACATATACATATATGTTTTATTATATTATATAGATGTAAGTGGCAAATGCGGGAGATGGTTCAAGTTTGAGTTGGGTTACTTCAAGTTAGGTCATTTTAGATCAAAGAAAATTTAGATTTATCGAGTTTCAGTATCTTTTATGTTTAAATTATTGAATTTAAAATTAAATCAATTAGTCTTTAGGTTGTTCGAGTTTGGATAATTTTATATTCGAATAATTTTGAATTTAAATTATATAAGTTTTCTTCATTAAATCAGATTGGATCAAGTTTAGATAATTTTGAATTTGAATTATTAACTTTTTGGATTGGATAAAGTTTGGACGTAGACAAATAATGTGAGTTTTTGGAGTTCCAATAAGCTTTGACAGAAAGTAACCTACCAAGTTGGTATTTCCATTGATTCAAATTGTACTCCTTTGTAAGTATTTATTGATTATTCAAATAAATATCGGATATTATTAAAACTCTTTTAATTAGATGCAATGTATGAAACCTTTTTCTATTTACATTTATTTTATTTCCTATGGTTTTTCTTTATTACCAGGATGACTTGAACTATCATTCTTCTTCTAAGAAGATAATATTGTTGAATTGAATTGTCAAATTTTTCTTTTTTTGAAATATTGAATTGTCAAAATTTGATTCCTTTCTGTTGACTAGGTTTGTTTGAAATGAAATCAATGATGAATTTTCTCGTTTGCTAATTCTAATTAATTAAGATGCAAGTGATATAACTAGTTACGCATGGTAATTCATCCTGGGAAAGAGGAAAATACATTAGTGAGCTAGGTGTATTTTGTTGTTCACTAATTTTATTCATTAGAGATGTTTTAGTCTTTTAGAGAAACTCTTTTTCATATCCTTTATCTATTTTCCTATTAGAAGACTTTATAATATATATTATTATATTATAATATACATAGACACCTAATAAGATTGTCACATGGAAGTTTATGTAGAAAACTTATTTAGATGCCATGTAAAATAGTTTTTTTTAAAGAGTATATTTTTTTAATTATAAATTAGATAATTATGAATTTATTCAAATATAAAAATTATTCAAATTATAATTAAAAATTAAATTAATCTATAGATATGTTTTTTTAAAATTAAAATTTTGAAATATGTATTTTATCCGAATAATTTTAATTTTTTACTAGATAACTATATTTTATAAATTATTTAATTATAAAAGTCTTTCAACATATTTTAAAACTAGAAAGATTAAGTTTATCCAAATACTTAAAAAAACTCACTATATTTTTTTATCTTAAATTGTATCAAATAAAAATGATCTTTTAAAAAATTTACGTAAATTATTAAAAATGCAAATAGTCTTTTCATATTAAATCTTTAAATAATAAGACCTATATCCATTTAACTTTAACTATCAATTTTATATTTAAAAAATAGGCAATTATATAATTTTTATCACTTATGATATTCTTTTAATTTTTTTAAAATATCAATTGGAAAATTATTTACTTAATCTTAAATGTCATCTAAGAGTTATGCTTTTAACTAAAGACCATAAATGTAATGTGTTATATCATTTTTTTTATTTGTTGCTTTTTAGAATTCTATTGCTATTACAATTTATTTTTTCGATTTGCACTTCCTTTTTTCAATTTACTATATTCTATTATTATTGCAAGTTTGTTCTTATGAAAATTAACATTTTTTCAATTTATTGTTTTTTTCACACATATCTTAATATTTTTTTCATATTTTGTACAGTAATGTGAATAAGATTACAAAAGTGAAGTATATTTATACTTTTTTTATCATTTAATCTATCATTCGATAATATATATGTTTTTGTTTTTCTAAGAATGACATTTAATTTATTTTTATTTAGTATAAAATATTATATATATATATAAATATTATTATAAATAAAGATGGTGCAAAGTGAAGACATGCCATTTTTTCTTTTTTTTTTTTATTTTTTATGATAATTAAGTTAGTCGGATATATAATTTATATGTTATAAATTTTGAAATTTTGAATATAATTTTAAAAAGAATACTAATTTATATGTATATAAACATGAAATAAATAAAATTATTTCGTATATCACATGAGTCACAATCTAGTTCCTATATATAGGCATAAAATTTCCAACTATTCAAAATAATAATTTTTATTATTTCTCATCTTTAAATTTTATGTGTAAAAAAAAAGTTTACAATAATAAAACTATGCATAATTAAAACTCCTTAATAAAATTATATTTATTGAGAATTAAGTAGTTCTGTTTGGTCGATATTTTCAGGAATTTATCTTAGTGGTCCATCAACTTAGGTATTATATTTAGTAAATATTTATATTTTTTAATATAAAAAAAAGCTTACAATGAAGTGTTAAAAATTGTATGCTATTATTCAGTAGGTTCTTGAGTACGCTAGTGACCAAAATGAAAAAATTCTTTCATCAATTGGCAGCCTTTAAAATTTATGCAGTTATCAATTTTATACATTTTAATTTTTATTTTGTTAATGTATTAGAAAAATTTGAATGTTGTTATACTAATTATTAATTATATGCATATTTGAACGTGAATTAAGTTTATATTAATTTCAGTTTCTGAATTTAAGTTCGTTTATGAAAATAATAAATATTAACAGAAATTTTTTATTTTAAAAAAATACATTTTTTTAATTTCGTGAGGTTTATGTTTAAGAATGTCGCTAAATGAATAATTTAGTAATGTTTGTATCATAAAACCTCACTAAAAGTAGCGGTGCTCTTACTAAAAAACTTGCTAAATTAGTGACCTTTTTTTGATACAAACGTCAACAAAGTAACATCGTTTTTTTTTAATAAAAATGTCACTAAATTAGCAACGTCTAAAAGATAGAAACGTCGCTAAAATAGTAGCATTTTCTAGACACAAACGGAGTTAATATAATGGCTTTTTTTAGATATAAACGCTGTTAATATAGCAACGTTTTTTATATTTAAACGCGGCTAATATAGTAACATTTTTCACATACAAACATTGCTAATATAACGATGTTTTATAGAAAACGTCAGTATTTTTCGTAATGCATATATAGCTAGCATTCTGACTAACGTTTTTAGCAAACGCCGTAATTTTTTAATGACGTTTATAAATGTCGGTAAACGTTAAAAGAAACGTCATTAAAAATCTAAACCCCTGTAGTATCCTTTAAATATTTAAGGCATTTTTGGTCTAAACGTCATTAAACGTCATTAACAGTTTGAAAATTGTTACTGACCAATAAAGAAATGTTCAGGAGAATATTTAAAATATTTTTAGACAAAAAATGCCTTAAATAGTATACTTCAACTTTTTTAAAAGATATTATTTAAAACGTTTTTTTTTTCTAGAATCACCTTAAATAATGTCATTTAAAAAATGAAAAAGATTATTTAAAGTGTTTCTCAACCAGAAACATCTTAAATAATTCTCAATATTTTTGTTATTGATGATATTTTATAAAAAAATAACAATCATAAAAATATTTATTTTTTTTTTGCTGCTAAAGGCATAATTTATCGTTTGGATATTTATTATTAATAAAAAAAAATAAAAAATTATCATCATATATGTCAAAGAGGTTATGATAATTATTCAAAAATTAATATACATAAATTTTTTTCAATCAAATAAATAAATCTAAATATATGATACCCTAAAAAAAAAAAAACTTCAAGTATCACATTTTTACCAAAATCACATTTTTTTTTTGAAATCTACAATTTCGCAACTAAACGCTCTCCAAAAATAATATTTCAAGACAGATTTCGATTCTCAAATCAGCAAATGTACACACACAAAAAAAAAAAAAAGGAAAAGGATAAAAGGAGAGAGAGAGTAAATGAGAGGTACAAGGTGTAGAGAGGGAGAGTGAGGTTTAGAATGTGTTACCTGTTTAGCCCAGGGCGTATCTAATTGGTTTGTCTAGTACGAGTTAAGGATTGGGCTAATTGAGGTTATCGTCGATTAGGCAGTCAACAATTGCTGACTAGACAATCAATGACAGTCGTAGTTATTGATCTGGCGATTAAGATGCTGATGACATAATAGTCAGGCAGTCATATTCCAATAAAATTAAAATCAATTCGGTTTTTTCTTCTTAAATGCATGTTTCAACTTGTAAGCAATAAAGCCCAAATTTCTTTCAGAACGAGATAGCATAGTTTCAAATCCTTTTTCTCCAAATCATCACATAATTTTGATCTTACGTTAAAGCTTGACATAGTTTCAACTCCGAAGTGACCTGGCGTGGATATTTACTAAGAAAGTTAAATCTTGACAAAAGGGTTAGAAATTTTTCTCAAATAAAAATTTAATAATCATTAAAGTTCAAATTATTTTTCATAATTAATTGAGTTTTTAAACATTTATTTTTATTAATTAAAATTTTATTTGATAATAATTAAATAATCTTCAAAATTAATTTTTATCTAATTGAAGGTTCAATTGGATAAAAATAAATATATAAAAATTAAATAAAATAAAAATACATATTTAAAAATTTAACTAATCCGAAATAAAAATTTTAAGACTTGACTTAAATGTTTATTAAATTTTTATTTTAAATTTTTTTTGACTTGTTGTCATAATTGAATTTCTGTGGAGGACTTAAATGAAATTTTGTTCGAAGGGTACTCTAGCAATTTCATGTAGAGACGCTACCTTAATTAATTATAAAGAAAGAAGGTGCTGCTGATCTGATAACCATCAGATAAAACCATGTAGATTGGAGGGATTAAAGGGTTAACAGTGGCCGATATTATTCAAGCGGAAATTGACAGACAACTCAATTGCTTATGTTGAAATCTGCCATGAAAAGATAACTTCCTTTCCATATTTTTGGATTAATATGACTACATCGATCATGGGGAAGTGAAGTGATTAATAGGAGCCACTAGAAAGAAACCAATGACTGAAAGTTAGACCATGTTTCACGTCTATATATGGAGATCAGCAGTTACTAGCTAGCCAGCCGGTACTACAGCACTCAAACAAGGAAAAACATTTTCAAACTGATAGTGAGGTCAGTAGCAATTTTCAACTTTATTGGTTCATTCTTCAGCAATATCTTTGCCAATTAGATGAAAACATTTCTAGCCTATCATCAGCTTTTCAGCAGCGCTCTAGTAATTACCATTCATCAATTAGCTTCTTTTTTTTTTTTTTTTTATAACACATGATCAAGACCTCACGTAAAAGAAAGACTCTGATATATGTTTCTAATTGAAGTAGGGAATTTCTGTAACCGGTTGATCTGTAAATGTGCAGATTATTTCTGGAATTTCTGGTACATTTCGCTTAGTTGGCTGACCCCACAAGGTATTTTACAGCTTATTTTCTTTTCTAAATGTCTCTAGGTTGCATGTTTGTCCACGTTAGGGGCCATTGGAAGTTGCCAAATTGGGTGACCAAAGTACAAATTGATTTGCAGTGAGCTATGCTTGAAAGGGATTAAGGATACGGCCAGAGGGAACTGGGACATCTCTGTAATATTAAAATTTTACTATTATCAAAGCAATAAATTGAAGTCCACTGTGTATTAACTTATTATATATGCGACTCTTGGTTGCCCCTGGAGCCAAGAAAACCTTGGATAATTTCACTATTTTATTCCTTAATCATTGACAAACTAATTTCTTAATCTTTTCATAGATAGAATATATAGTTCTGGTGGGTGGGCCAAACCATATAAATATATATAGTTTTGGTGAAGAAGCATAGAGTAGACAGGATGAAATGACTTTACAATATACTAGGACAAGAAATTGTCTTTCATGTTAGATTATAAAAAATATAAATATTTAGTTCTCGCAATTTTACAATGAATTTATTCAAAGTTTTATTTGCAAAATATGATATGTTAGGAAAGTATTGTTGATTGTCTATCTATTATAATCAATACGTTTTTTTTTTTTTTTTTGGTATTTATAATCAATAAGTAAAATATTTAATTAAATTAGTAAAAACTGTGAGTAGTAATTATCTTATACTATCCAAATAACCATCAAGATACTGTTTAATTAGAACAATCTTCATGCAAATAGTAAATATTATTTTATTAATTTATAAATTATCAATTGGTCATGATATGAAGTATGAACTAACCTAACAATTCCAAGTGCAAAAGAAGTCTTGCCACGAGCATTGAAAAATATGCATGGAAAGAAGGCTGATGATCCAAATCCAGAAGCTGCAAATGAGAGTACAAACTGCAAAGGAGGGTCTGGCATTTACTGGTGCAATTACAAACTCATAAAAGCAACGGCACTGGATATTGTCTTCTCCTTCGTCAAACACGTGTATCTGCTTGTCATCCCCAAACACAATATTTCTTTTTTTAATATGCTGAGTGCTGGTGTGCTACAATGCCTCCATGCATATCCATTATTTGGACAGGATGTGAACCCCACGTTACACAAAATAAATATAAAAAATTGTAAGGAAAGGAAAAAAAATCTCATTTCCCATTTATCAAGGAAAATGATAGAAAGAAGAAAGAAATTCCATAAAAGTTGATTATTAGTGCAATAATTGTCGAGCATATAAATATATTAAACCAACTAGTTTTTTAACCCGTGCCGTGGACGGAATTTTTTAAATATTTTTAATAATAAAAAATTTTATTAATCTTAATTTTTTATATTATTTTAATAAAAAATGTAAATTTTTATTGATTTATTATATATAATTATGCATTCATAAATGTTAAAGTACAACTAAATAAAAGTTTATACATACTATAATACTTTTTCAAAATCAATTTTTGTAAAATTTCAAAGAATTATAAAAGTTTTTCTTTTTCATAAAAATTATTTTTTCAATTTATTTACTAGACAATAAAAATTTTACTACTCATATTTTCTTATTCGGTCAAAAAAAAAGTAAAGTTTAATTTTAAAAAATCAAGATTTTTATTTTTGGTTTATTTTTTTTTAGTGTTAAAAATGTTATTATTTACGCTTTTGGATTCCTAGCATGATGTTGATACAATTTCTTTAAGGTTTTTATTCTTTCTGTACTTTATTGTATTATTAATTATGGTTAGATATTTATAACCATTTCACTATTTTTAATAAAATATATCATTAGATTAAATTGTAAAAGACATTTATACTAGCAAAATATTCTTAAATTATTAAATCTTATAAAGCTAAACCAAAAATAAAACATCAAATAATAATAATAATGATGATGATGATGATGATGATGATGATGATGATGATGATGATGATGATGATTGAACTACAAAACATAATTATTAATTTGCTCATAACCATTAGCATTTTATTAGTTCTTATTTTTTTACATATATACTTTAACATATATAGTTGTTTTCTTATTCGAACATAAATCAAATATACAAATTAAGAACTATATATAATTTAGATCTCTTACAATTATACATAGCAAATATCTAGTTTAACTAAATATATATATATATATATAAACATATGAACCAATTTATTTTAGAATAAATAAAATCTAGATGCATATATCATATAATGCAAATAAAACCAAATAATAAGTTTGAAGAAACAAACAAATAGAGAAAAATAATAAAAAAGGAAATATAATATTAAAAAAAAGTAATGAACTACACCTATTACCTAGTTGAAACCCAGTCAAATATGCACTCATTTTCCTTTCATTATTGAAATCTAAAAAAAAAAAAACAAAAAAAAATCAATATTATAAAAAGAAAAACAATCCAACACCATCACAAACCTATTTTTAAAACTAAAAAATAAAAATAATAAATAATAAAGGCATAAAATGAATTTACTTATTCATGAGTATGATGTGGTTATTATTCTTTCTAGCTTTTACCCATTTTTGTCAAAAATCATAAACCGTAACCATCAAATACAAAAAAAATAATTGTATTCTTCAATTTCTAATTCTAATAATAATAAATAAAATAACATTTGTGAGAAGATGATGCACTCACTTTATGAATTCTTTAATTTTATTTTGAGATTTTGATTTCAGCAAATAAAATTTTATTAAGCTCACACATACACACACACACATATATATATACATGTAGAGTTATGATTAAATTTAAAAAAAAAGATAAATTATGATTTAATATATTTAAATTCAAAATTTATGTAAAATTTTTAATTTTTGATATAGTTTGATTTAAATTTAAATAGTTATCCAAAAATATTAAATTTATATAATTTATTAAATAAAATTATTTGAAAATAGATAAAAGTTATTAAGCCTATATATATTTAGAATTATGATTAAATTAAAAAGGTAATTTATAATTTAATATATTTAAATTTAAAATTTATATAGAATTTTTAATATTTTATAGATTTTGATTTGATCAAATATACAATTGAGAACATAGATATAATTTAAATTTCCTATACTTATGCATAGTAAATATCCAATATATATATATATATAAACATATGAACCAATTTTTTTTAGAATAAATCAAATCTAAATGTATATATCATATAATGTAAATAAAACCAAACAAAATGTTGGAAAAAACAAACAAATAGAGGAAAAAAATAGAATATGAAAAAAATAATGAACTATACCTATTACCTAGTTAAAACCAATCTAAATGTGTACTCATTTTCCTTTCATTATTGAAATCTTAAAAAAAAATCAATATTATAAAAACAAAAAAAAAACAATCCAGCACCAACACAAACTTATTTTTAAAACTAAAAAATAATAATAAAAGAAATAAAAGAATAATAAAAACATAAAATGAATTTACTTGCTCATGAGTATGATGTGATTATTATTTTTCTAATTTTTACCCATTCCTGTGAAACCTCATAAACCATAATCGTCAAATAAAAAAAAGATTCTATTTTTTAATTTCTAATTCTAATAATAACAAGTAAATTAACATTGGTTAGGGGTCACACTCTTATTTTATAAGCTCTTTATTTTTATTTTGAGATTTAGATTTTATCAAATAAAAATTTATTAAGCTTACACATACACATATAATATATATATATATGTAAAGCTATGATTAAATTTGAAAAGAAAAGATAAATTATGATTTAGTATATTTAAATTCAAAATTTATGTAAAACTTTTAATTTTTGATAAAGTTTGATTTGAATTTAAATAATTACCCAAAAATATTTAATTTATATAATTTATTAAATAAAATTATTTAACAGCAAAATAAAAGTTTATTAAGCCTATATATATATATATTTGGATTTATGATTAAATTAAAAAGAAAGATAATTTATAATTTAATATATTTGAATTTAAAATTTATGTAAAATTTTCAATATTTGATAGATTTTGATTTGAATTTAAATAATTATCCAAACATATTAAATTTACATAATTATCCAAACATATTTAATGTAAATAATTTATTAAATAGAGTTATTTGATAAATAGTATAATATAAATATTATTCTATGTGTCATAAAGAGAGATTATTCACGTAGGCGTCTATGTTAGAACATCTTATTCGATAACTTTATATCATATAATATAATATATATATTAGATTGAGCTTCTTGGACATGAGTTTTGCATCTAATTTTTCAAATATATACATTACCTTTTAAATTAGTTGATATTTAAATATTTTTATAAGAGATTATAATTTGAAAATAAAAAAATTATAAGTATTAAAATTTAAAATTGTTGGATATATCTTTTCAAAATAACAAATAAACTTACTAAATTAAGTTTTGAATTTTTATTATTTAAATTTTTAATACAAATACATCATGTCTCAAGCTATTTATTTATGACAATTAAATTAAAAAGACAAATTCACCAACTAGTACTTATAAATATTAAGTACTGTACTTAAAAACTGAGCGCGAAATTAAGTGATGAAATGGAAGGCAAGCCATCTTATAAATGTATAGCCAAATTGAATTGCAAAGTGAACAAACAAATTAAAGATTGATAGACTGGCATAGAATATTGATTGAAGCTCAACCACTGTAGTTCCACATTTATGAATATCATGACCCTTTATTACGAGATTCAATTTTTTATCAACGATTATCTAACTTGTTGATAGATCGTTAAACTTTTTAATATGAATGATTAAAATTTAATTTTTGATATAAATATATATAAAGTCCACTTCAATTGCGGACAAATAGGTTCTACTTAGTTTGATTTTGTTTTTTTTAGGTTATAAAATTAGAAAAACTAGGAGGTGACCTACTTGGATGGTCACCTAGGGAACTAAGCATTTGTAAAAATATATGATATAATTGTTTTAAATATTATTTATCTAATTTATAGCTCTAAAAGAAAAGCAGCCACAAATTATTGTTTTTTTACGAAAAAATCAGAACAAAATAGAGTCAAGCAATTAAAGTTAAATTTAAAGAAACAAGTGCCGATTAAATCTAAAATTAAAATTATGAAATTATGCAGATAATGCTCAAATTTTGTTGTTGAAATTTAAATTTTACAGACAGTGAATGTGATAATTTTTTTAAATTAAATAGAAAATTTAAGAAAAGTAAAAAAAAAAACAAAGGGAAATAGCAATATTGCAGAGTTCACTCGCTGACTCAGAACCAAAACTCGACCACAAAAAATGGGAAAAGCATTGCAGTAATTCGCTATTACTCAATTAACCAAGGAAAAAAATGTAAAATAATTAACCTTGACCTTTTTCTCCCTATATATCATCCGCTAACACTAATTGTTTCTCGAAACTAGAAACATCATAACCGAAGATCCCACCATGGTCTCTTCTCTTTCTCTCTCAGCCTCTTTCTCTGTTTTTCAAATTTATCCTCCGTCACCTTCCCGTGCCAGATTCCGACCACCTCTCGCAGCTACCGCCACCGCCACCGCTGACGCCACTACCACCGCCAGCTCTTACACTTCGAAACAAGAGAGAGGTTCTACGAGCGGCGGTTTTCTGAGCCGTCCAGCAATGGCAGCGACATGCACGTCGCTATACGAGGTGCTAGGGATTTCGGTTGGTGCTTCGAACCAGGAAATCAAGGCGGCGTACCGTCGATTGGCAAGGGTTTGTCATCCGGACGTGGCAGCAATCGATCGGAAAGATTCATCGGCCGACCAGTTCATGAAGATCCATGCGGCTTATAGTACCTTATCGGATCCCGAGAAACGAGCCGTCTATGATAGTAAGCTTATCTGGAGACGCCAACGGCCGTTGACTTCGGCTTCTAGGTTTTGTGGATATACAGGGAGGAGTTGGGAGACCGATCAGTGCTGGTAAACGAGTTGACTCTCTCAATTACGCTACGGAGTTAGAAGTTGAGCTCATCAACGGTTTCTAATTTCCGTAAGTTTGTACAGTTAGTCGGTTAATTATGTATCTCAGAAAAAACAAAAAACCGATTTACTAACGCGAAAAAGAAAAAAAGAAGACCGGAAGATTTGGCCGGAGAAATCAGAGGCGTTGATTGTGCCACGTAAGAGCTCTGCTCTTTTTTTAGCCTTTGCGCTTGGCTGATGCATAGAAGAAGACTAAGAAAAACATGAATCCCTTCCCTTTGTACTTTTACAGTTATCAAAATCACAATTACAAACGAAAAAACAAGGGCTTTCTTTGCTCGATACTATTAGCTGTGAAATTATGTGTGTGGAGTTTTTATTTTGAGATCAAAAATGAAAAAAAAAAAAATCCATAGCAAAAAACTTTTAGAAGCAAGGTTGGATTATCTAATTGAGATTATGTAGCTCAAGTTTAATAAAATTCAAAGTAAGGTTTCTCTTAATTCTGGTACTTTAACAGCTGATGGGAGTTGGCATAATTGAAACTAAAAATTTAACATTTTATCATCAATAGAACATACGATAACCAAATATGGCTGTTGGTGTGATTTAGTAATTTGATCTTGTTTCTTTCTTTGAAAAATTAGTTTCGATATCTAAAAAAAAAATAGATTTAAAACAAAAGTATGAAAATGGGACCATTTCATACTAGTTTTTAACTGTTAAGGGAACATTCTCTTGGTAACCTTTTATGAACTCCTAAATCAAAGAATCAAAGTCGGATTTTGCTATCCTTCCCTAGAATTATTGAGAATAAAGTATAACTTTTCACGACCAATTTTGAATTTTCTGTCATTGTCGCCGATCATTAATTTTCAATAAATATATTAATTAAAAATTCCACCGTTACATGTATAAAATATTTTCCATTTTATATTTATTATTAGAAAAACATATGCCGCTAGAACAAAATCACTCAATTATTAATAGGATATAATTATCTTTTCAAATTAAGAGCACGTATCTTAAAAGTTATCAGATAAGGGTTGGAAGAATAAAGTTAGAAGAATTTAAGATTAATGGTATTCTTTTTATAAAAGAAAAAAAGAACTTTAAAATTAAGGCTTTGCTTGTTTTGCTGAAATTGATTTTTAGAAAATGTTTTTTAAAAAATATTTATATTTTCTGAAAAAATAAAGATTTTATATTATTTGAATGAGTTAGTGAAAAATATCTTTTATTGTTTAGTTATTTTTTGGAAAATCTGTTTCTTTTTTTCAAATAATGTTACTATAACTAGTAAAATATTAAAAATTATGTATTATTAAAATATATTGAAATTATTTATTATTAGAATTATTAACATTCAAGAAAAATTATATTTTAATAATAATATTTAATATTAAAATATTATAATAATATAAAATACTTAAAATAAAACTATTTATTTTCTTTGTATTAATATTTTAAAATATTTAAAATAGTATTGCTATTATTAAAATAATATTTTATTAATATTAAAATAGTAATATTTATTATTAGAAAATTTATACTATTAAATTATTTATATTTTATATTAAAAGTATCTATTATTAAATCATAACAAAAATATTTTTTTATTTATATTTATTATTAAAATAGTAGTATAAATACCCTAATAAATAAAAATATAAAATTATATATTTTAAACTAAAAAATTATTAAAACTATTCATAATAATAAAATATTATTATATTATTTATCGTTAATTATTAAAATAAAAAATTTTATTATATATATTATTATATATGATTGAAACAATAATATAATACTATTTATTATTGAAATACTAAAAATATTTATGTTTAATAATATACAAAATAAAAATATTTAAAATTGAAATATCAAAAGACTTTTAATATTAATATTTTAATTAAAATTAAATAAAATATTTTTATTAATATAATAATATTTTAAGTCCAATTAAATCAAGTTTGAGTTTAAAATATTATGTTCAAAGTCTTACTTCAATAAAATTATGAAAATATTTAAAATTAAAATATTAAAAGACTTTTAATATTAATATTTTAAATTTTTAAGTAAAATTAAATAAAAATAGTATTTGTTAATTTAATAATATTTTGAATCTGATCAAATGAAGTTTGAGTTTAAAAAAATCATGTATAATATCCAATTTGAGTAAAATTATACTTAAATACATTGATAAATAGTTCTATTCATGGATAACTTTTTTTTGAAAATTATTTTCCCCTTTTAGGGTCTATTTGGATGGATTGTAAGATTGATTTTAATGAAATTGAAAACATTAATAAAAGTTATTGTCACTATAAATCAAAAATAAAATTTTAATAAAAAATTTATATTGAATGAATCTCACTAGAATAAGCATTTGGATTCAACTGATAATTATTAGAGCTTAAGGTGCAGTTACATCTAAATGCCCATTCAAATGGAAAGAAAATTTTCAAATTTTTTTTATTTTTTATTAATTAATAAATTATTTTTCGTTAATCAATTAATTTTCTACCAAATAAATATTTAACAATAAAAAATTATTTTTCAAAAAATAATTTTTATGAAACAAATGGAGCTTTAAATCTATACGTTTTTTCACATACTAAAATTTTTAGGATAAAAAAATCACGCCGTATCCCATGCTTTACTCGGGTCTACTTCTTTGCTTTTAAATGATTTTAAAGATATGCCCAATCATACTAATTTGATGTAGGAGAGGATTCCTAGCCTTTGCAACTGAATTATTCTATCTAAGTTTTACAACTCAATGTTTGGATTTAGGTTTTTTTTCTTTTTTTTTTTTTTTAATAAAAAGGTTTTAGCTTGAGAGTAAAAATAAATATAAAAGTACTGAAATTTCAAATTATAAATTTTATATATGTTAAATATATTTTTTAAATTAAATAAATAAATAAAATAAATTTCAATTTCATTTTTTTTTTTCAATTTATTGTTTGGAGGGGCACATAACATGTCCTAAAGCTGAAGGGATCAATGCTTGTTGATTTGAATGGTAAGAAATTTAAATATTTTAAGTAAAATCTCAGTTTTAAATTGTATAAATAAAAAAATAAATTTAAAAAAATTTAATTTTATTACGAGATTTGATTTGATTTTATTTTAAATTAATCAAAATTTAAAATAATTTTCAAATAACAAAAATCTCAAAAAAAAAAACAAAAAAAACTGAACGACAATAATTGGAATTGAATGATTATCTCAGCCTCTGAATGCACTATTAGTGTCTTTAAAGGGCATGATGATGATTGTTTCTAGAAGATATACGCCCTTTGGAATACATGCAAGAAAGTCGATTAACATGTTTGTGTGAAGACAAGGAATTAGGGGACCATCAGCTTGAAAAGCAAACGCCAGCAACTGTTTCCTGACAAAAGTATGAATTTGCGTGTCGTCGACTTGGAACAAAATTTTGCCCCTGCTTTCTACTTGCCCAGTGTTCTAGAACCTTTTGATTCAATCTAATTTTGCCAGTTAATTTTGACAAGGAATTGAAATATTGGACACATCGTTAAATTATTGCCAATTCATATCAGCGTTTGCTTCGGTGGATTTGATTTGTTTTGTGGAAAAATGAGGGATGTCGACAAAATCCGAAGCCTGAAATGTCAAGAAAAGGATTCCAAGTTAATTTCAATGTTCCGAAACAAGTGTTCGAGAAACTTTTGTATGCTATATTGTCTTCTATTGAAATGAGAAGAAGAGTCAACAAATTAATTTCTTTTTCCCCAATCAATTTTGCCCATCACTACCTAAGAAAATACCACCAACAATTGAATTTGGTTCGTTTTGAGAATATCTAATTTTTAATTTGAGTGATGAAAGATTGACCATGTCCTATCTTCTACTTGCTTTTGGATTGTCACAACTCACGACTTGTCCTGGAAAACCGGCCCCAGGGCCAAACTCCACTTCTCTTATTATAGACGAGGATTTGAAGATTCCAATTTTGTCGGCAACAACCTTCCTCTGTCTTAGTATCATTGAAATATATTGAAGAAACTGTCAGATGGAAGCTTGGCAGTTATAAACATATTGCTAGAGATCAAGGTAACATCGATCTTTGTCATAGCTAGCACATTACACAAGAATTTTTTTTTTTTTTGTTAATTCTTTCCATGTAAATAGCTATATACCTTTGCTTGTTTCTGTTTCATAGCAGGTAGTATTATCTTTGTACCAAGTTTTCTTGCTTCTCGAATAGATAAAATTTTTACTTATCCAGAAAAAAAACAATTTCTAATTATAAGCCACGCTAAAAATTTTGAATCTCAAGGGTCATAGTCGTGTTCATCTCAATTTTCACCCAATTTTGAAGCGGTCAAGATTGTTGAAATTTGAGTAATGGTTGGTTTACAACAGCTGCTTGAAGATGACCATTGATGGAATGTGTGAATTTAAATTAATACAAGATTTTGTCATCCCAAGTTTCGCTTTACCTTCCATCCAATAGTTCTCTAATTAGGATGAAATTTTTGCCCTTCATGCCTTGCAGTAGTATTAAGTCCACATGGAAGACTCCTACATTTCTTTGAACATTTAACTGACTCTGAACACTTTTTCTTCTTTTTTGATCGAGGAAATTCTTTGCAAACAGATAAGTAAAAGCTATTACTTTTGAATTTGAAGTTTAATTTAGTTTGTTCATATAATTATTTTTAAATGTAGCATTCAGCATATCTGAATCTCAAATATTCAATAAATTTGAAACTCAAATTTTAGCTCCTCCAATCTCTTTTATTAGCCCAAACTATGACCTTTAAAAAATATATATTATTTTGTATGAATTCTATGCCAAATGAATACACAATAAAAGCTATTACTTTTGAATTTGAAATTTAATTTAGTTGGTTCACATACTTATCTTTAAATGTAACATTAAGCATGTCTGAATCTTAAATATTCAATAAATTTGACACTAAAATTTTAGCTCCTCCATCTCTTTTATTAGCCCAAACCCAAACTGTGACTTTAAAAAAAAAAAAAAAACTATTATTTTATATGATTTCTACGCCAATGCACAAAAAAAGCTATTACTTTTAAATTTAAAATTTAATTTAATTGATTCATATAATTATCTTCAAATGCAACATTTAGCATGTCTGAATCTCAAATATTCAATAAATTTGAAACTTAAATTTTAGCTCCTCCAATCTCTTTTATTAGCCCAAACTGTGACTTTAAAATAAAAAACTATTATTTTGTATGATTTCTACGCCAAATGAATGCATAGTATCCAAAGATATTATTTTGGTTGTGTTTGTACCTTTTTTTCATGAATGCTGATAGTGTCAAGCCCTGGAATTCCTAAAAGCAGTCGCACTTTACACTTACATAGGTAAACTCTATTAAAAGTATTCACGTAGCTATAACACTTTAATATCTTATATTATTGGTTTATTAAGAGTATAATCTCATAATTCCCTTATCATTACGGGTACCAATCACTTTACTTGAGATAGAAATATAAGATTAAAGTTCTTGTAATCACATACAAATGATATAATTGTCTCAATGAACTCAAGATTTGACGTTATACCATATATCAAGTCGAGTTTGCATCATGGGAGATTTCATATTATAGGTTTGAACCTCAACCCCAAAATTTTAGCATAGTTATGTTAATTTTCCCTATCACATGGTGAAACTTTTATAATAACTTGTATCTTATAGGTTTATAGGACCAAAACATCCACCATGTATGTATAGTCATTCTTTAAAGAATGCTATTTCCATTGTAATACAACTGTTAAGGATATCCTTGGTACAATTGTCATAAATTCTTTTAGTTCATAGTGATTACTTTATCTTTATATAATTTCACATTTGTCTTTTTTTATATATTTCTTGATATCCTAATAAATTAATACCATTACCAACAAATATGTGAACCATACATCATATTATCTTTTTCACCAAATAAATTATTATAAAGAGGCCTTAAATCCTTTGAAACAAGATAATATTTTTGGTATTTTTCATAGCTTCTTATTATATTCAATTAAAGATTTAAAATTTATTGTATATATACTCAAATAACATGATTTTTTTATAAAATTACATATATATAGAAGGATATTTCATATATTTATCATAATGTATAGATTCGAGGACCTATCGCTAGATATTGACTTAAGAAGTCGCTACCGATCTTTTTTATTTAGGTGCGATTGGTCACCTAAAGAATCTATCATTTCAATGAACACCTAAGCTTAAGGGTCCCTAAAAGAATAAGTTCGAATCTATTAACCAAAACAGGGTTCGAGAGTTCAGTTATGAGTGAGGAAAGTTATAGCACCCTCACAATGCCCATTAAAAAATAGTATCAGCTTAATTTCGTGTTATCCAATAAGCTTTAAAAATTTACCAAGTAATTAACTATTGAAAATTATTCTTAATTAATTCTAATACTTTTGGCAGAAAATTAAGAAAAATCCCCTTACCTCAAGAGTATGTAAGAAAACTACTGTTTCACTTGCAGAGATTCCATCAACGGATTATTTAACATAAAAATTTCAAGAAAGAAAAGGAAAGAAAATAAAATTAAAAACAATGATTCAACTTTATATATAAATCATTTTCTTTTCATTTAAAAAAAAACCTCATTGCTTTTGTATAACAAAAATTGATACTTTTAACTTTTCCTTAAAGTATTTGAAAGTTTTTATTTTAAGAAAAATTGATACTTTCAACTTTTTCTTAAAATATTTTTCTTGATAATTTTTATTTTTAAGAAAAATTAGTACTTCCAACTTTTCCTCAAAATATATTTTTTTTAATTTTAATTTCAAGAAAATTTGATACTTTCAACTTTTTCTCAAAATACTTTTCTTGATAATTTTTATTTTTTAAAAAAATTAATACTTTCAACACTTTCAACTTTTTTTCAAAAATATTTTTTAGAAATTTTATTTTCAAAGAAAATTGATACTTTCAACTTTTTCGTAAAAATATATTTTTAAACCTTTTTATTTTCAAAGGAAATTGATACTTTCAACTTTTTCCAAAAAATATGTTATTTTAAATTTTATTTTCAAGAAAAATTGATACTTTTAACTTTTTCCCAGAAATATTTTTTTAAAAATTTTATTTTTAAAGAAAATTGATACTTTCAACTTTTTCTCAAAAATATTTTTTTGAAATTTTATTTTAGAAAAATCATTGAAAAAAATAAAAAAATTAAGGAATACTAAATAATTTTAATTTAGAAATAATAACAACAACAATAATAATAATAACAAATAAATAAATATTAAAAAAAACTTTGAAACGGCTCAACTCAGCTTGAGAGACAGAAACGGTTCAAAGGTGCGGCTCGACGGTAAATGGCTCGGCTTAGTTGGAGCCCAGGCAGAGATACGGGTCGCTGGTTTGGGTCATGCTACGGGTTGGGTCGGATCTTGACAAAACGCGTAGATCCTGCGTTTATTAACGCCCAAAACGACATCATTTTTTGAAGGTATATAAAGTTGAAACCGATTTTCTCTTTAAATTTTCCTTTCCTTTCTCTCTTTTTTCTTTTTTTTTCTCCTCTTTCTCTCTCTACCCTGAAGAACACCGGTAGAATTTTCATCAATTTTTGGGTTTTTTCATCGAAAACTGAGTTTTTCATCGAAAAAGTCCTTGAAAAACTCGAATTTCACTGAAAAATTACTCGGAATTTGGAAATCCCAAAAATTTTTCAGAAAAAAAATCACCAAAAATTCCTAAAAAAATCCTAAAAACACTTCTGAATTTCTAAACACCCTTTTTTGCGTTTCTTTCCCCTTTGTGTGTTTTCGATGTCTCTTTTCTGTGTATTCCAGCATCTATTTATAGGGATTGATCAGAAGAGTTTTTGATCAATCTCAATTCCCTCTGAGATTGGGATTCAATCTTTAAATCCAATCCAAACTCTACCAGCCCCAAGATTCATGGCAAAAAAGTTTCTTCTAGAACAAAAATCATATATAAAATCAATAATAATTAAAATGAAATTTAGAATAGATAAACCAAAAGAGAAAAAAATAAAATTAATAATAATAATAATAATAATAATAATAATAATAATAATAATAATAATAATAATAAAGATTAAAATTGAAAATGGGCTCATCCTACCCATTTGGACTAGGTCCAATTGATCTGGACTTAGACCAAATTAGGTGTCTATAGCTGCCCCTCTTTGCACATTTTTTGTGAAACAGAAATTGTGCAAAGACGTAGACACTTATTCAAGACTCAACTCGACATTTTTTTTTATATTTTTTTATTTTTTTTGTTTTTTTTAATTTTTTTGTTAAAATTTTGATCAAAGCTCCTCTAAGTAGAGACTTAATAACTTTGAAAAAAATAAACAAAGCTCCTTTAAGTAGAGGCTCAATAATTTTTAAAAAATAAATAAAGCTCCTCAAAATGAAGGCTTAACGACTTTGGAAAAATAAATAATGCTCCTCTAATCAGAGGCTTAACTACTTTGAAAAAATATAAAGCTCATCCAATCATAGGCTCAACAACTTTTGAAAAATAAATAAGGCTCCTCTAAATAGAGGCTCAACAACTTTTAAAAAAATAAACAAGACTCCTCTAAACAAAGGCTCAACAACTTTGAAAAAATAAACAAAGCTCTGCTAATCAGAGGCTCAATAACTTTTGAAAAATAAACAAGGCTCCTTGATAATCATGTCCAGAGGAGTCAAAGATCGTGTTTGAAGAAATTTCAGAAGATTATGCCCAAGGGTCTTACAAATCATCATGATACCGAAAGATATCCTTTTTCAAGGATTATAATCTTACCTCAAAAGCTTTTTTTTTTCAAACGAGAATTTGAAACTTTTACATAAAAAATCTTCACATCTGTCTTCTCCATATGGGATCCTAGAATACCTTTATTTTTTGAATTTATGCACTATATTTTAAATGCAGTATATGTATGTGAAATGCAATGCATGCGAAATTTAATGCATGCTATGCAAATGCTTGCTAATTAATTCCCATTCAGTTGTGGTACTCAAGCTTCTCAAGCTTTTTTCTTGGGCCTCGAACCCTTTATTCTTCAAAGACCAAGTTACACTATTCTTCAAAGACCAAGTCAACATAACTCTCAATCATCTCTTTCATTTAATTCTCACATTTTGCAAGAAATCTTTTTCCAAATTCAATGTCCTTATTAGGAACTGAACATCTTAAATTTGCCTTTATCACTCTTGACTTCTCCAATGTAATGTAGAAATCTTTCATCCTATCATTCATTTATCAATCATTATTTCAATCTAAAAAAGTAAGAATGCATTCACACATTTTTTCCATTGCAAAGTATTAAGGAGAAAAGAATATGAATGGTTAAGAAATAGTCAACAGAAGCAACACATAAAAAAATAAAGTAAAATGTCTTTTATTAGCAAAAAATACTGGCAAACTTTGGCCAAGAAAGAATTACAAAGATAGGCATGGGGAAACAATGCCCAAAAATGAACAATCAGACAATCATGATAACACATATCGAGTTCTTTTTCAAAAAACTCAACCACCAGATACATTTAATAGCTTAGAGCTTCTTAGAATTTGCTAGCCTCCATGCTAATGAATTTTTAGATTTGATGCTATATTCTCCTTATTTAAGTTATTTTATCAGGTTTTCAACTTAGATAAACCCCTTATAACTCAAACCGTCCTCTTTGGATTTTCATCTTGAGTATTTCTTTTTCATTTTTTCCTCTTTTATTTTTTCTCATTTTTTTTTCAAGCATAGTACTTATTCACTGCATCAGAATTTATAAGATGGGGCAAGTCACTTCCATCCATCTTAGCTAGTATCAATGCTCTACCCGAGAAAGCGCGTTTCACCACATATGGCCCTTCCCAATTCGGAATCCATTTTCTTCTATTATTATGTTGACTTGAAATAATTCTTTTTAGAACCAACTCACCTTTTTTGAAACAATGAGGTCAAACTTTTTTATCGTAAGCCTTCATCATTCTTCTTTGATATAGCTGATATGGCACAATGCTATCAATCTCTTTTTTTTTTATGAAATTTAACTATTCATAGCATTTTCGAATCCATTCAGCCTCTTCCAATTTAACTTCTTTTAGAATCATCAAGAATGGAATCTGTACTTCTACTGGTAATACAGTTTCTATTTCATAAACCAAAAAAAATGAAGTTACCCCAATAGAAGTGCATACTGACGTTCGATATGCATATAGTGCAAATGGTAACTTCTCATGTCAATCTTTATAGGTCTCAGTCATTTTTTTAAGAATTCTTTTTATATTCTTGTTAGCTACCTCGATTGCCCCATTCATTTTTGGATGATATGGTACCGAATTATAATGCGATCTTGTATTAGGCACATATTTCTTGCATCATCTTGCTATTTAGATTCTTGACATTATCTGAAATGATTCTCTTCGAAAGTTCATTTCTATAAATGATCTTTTCTTTTATGAATTTACAAACCACATATCATGTTACATATGCAAATGATGCTGCCTCTACCCATTTTGTGAAGTAATCTATCATCACAAAAATAAATCTATGCTCACTAGAAGCGTTTGGGGTAATAGGACCAATGACATCCATGCCCTACATCAAGAATGGCCAAGGTGGTGTTAGAACATGTAAAACAGATGACAGAGCATGGATCTTATCAGTATATATTTGGCATTTATGATATTTACGAGCATAATTAATACAATTACTCTCTATTGTCAACCAATAGTACCTTACTCTCATGATCTATCTTACCATCATATTTCCATTAGTATGTCCCTCACATATTCTATCATGCACCTCTTTAATAATTTTTTTTACCTCAGCCTTACTTACGTATATCAATAATACTTGATTATGGCTTTTTTTATACAAAATATCATTGTCCAAGAAAAAGCTCATAGCTAATCTTCGGATAACCCTTTTATCATTGTCTGTTACTTGGACTGGGTATTGCTGGTTCTTAATGTACTATAATATATCATAAAACTAGGGCTTTCTATCATTTTCTTTTTCTATATTGGAGCAATGAGCTTGTATATCCTTGATATCTAACTTGATAGGATGAATATCTGTATTATCACTAATTTGGATCATTACAGCCCAAGTAGCCAAGGCATCGACAATCAGATTCTCCTCTCAAGATAAATGATCAAACTGAACATCTTTAAATTGCTTTATCAACTCTAAAATATACTATGATATAGAATGAGTTTTGAATCCTTCGTCTCTCATTTTCCTTTCAATTGATATATAACTAGAGTTGAGTCTCCAAACACTTTTAATACTTTAACTTTTCTATCTATAACAGCTTGTAAACCCATGACACATGCCTCATATTCAGCGATGTTATTTGTGCAATTAAAATTTAACCTCGCTATTATAGGGTAGTATTGTTCTTTTAAAGAAATCAAAATTATCTCAATTTCATGTCTTAAGGCATTAGCAGCTCCATCAAAATATATCTTCCAACACTTTTTTCATGCTCTCTTTTCTCTAATTGGAATATAGTCATTAGATTTTCATCGAGAAACTCTAATCTCATTGGTTCATATTCTTCAATAGCATGATCTGCAAGAAACTCAGCTATAACACTCTTTTTTATTACTTTTTGGCTTACATATATGATATCATATTCTAAGAGTATTACTTGCCACTTAGCAATTCTCTCAGATAAAGAAAACTTCTCGAAGATTTATTTAATTGGATCCAATTTTGCTATAAGCCAAGTGGTGTGGTAGAGCATGTATTGTCTGAGTCTTTTGACAGTCCAAGCTAATACACAACACATTTTCTCTAAAAAAGAATACTTGGACTCATATTCTATGAATTTTTTACTCAAATAATAAACAGCTCTCTCTTTTCGATCATATTCATCTTGCTGCCCCAGCATATATCTTGTTAAATTCTTATACACTGTCAAGTATAAAATTAAGGGTTTTCCTAAAATATGTGGTACAAACACTAGAGAATTTGATAAGTATTGCTTAATATGGCATTCCTCGTTCCATTCTCTAGGGTTATTCTTATGAAAAAGCTTAAAAATGGGATCACATTTATAAGTAAGCTGATATATGAATCGTAAAATGTAGTCCAACCTTTCCAGAAAACCTCAAACTTCTTTTGGTGTTCTCAGAGGTGACAAATTTTGAATGACCCGTATTTTGTCTGAATCGACTTCAATCCCTCTTTCACTGATCACAAAGCCTAGTAACTTCCTTGACTTTACCCCGAAGGTGCACTTGGCTGGGTTTAACTTGAGTTGAAAAATTTTTAACTTCTCAAATAACTGTTTAAGGTTGGTGACATGATTTTCGTTTTCACGAGATTTTATAATCATATCGTCCACATACACCTCAATCTCTTTGTACATCATGTCATAGAAGAGTGTCATTATGGCTTTTTGGTATGTTACCTCAGTATTTTTTAATCCAAAAGGTATGACTTTATAATAAAAGGTTCTCTACATGGTCATGAAAGTGGTCTTTTCTATATCATCAGTAGTTATTTTTATTTGATTATACCCTGAGAACCCATCTATAAAGGAGAACATTGAATGCTAAGTCGTGTTATCTATCAGTGTGTCGATATGAGGTAAAAAAAAATTATCTTTTGGGTTAGCCTTATTCAAATCACGATAGTCTACACATATTCGTACCTTTTTATTTTTTAAAAAAACTGATAATATGTTGGCTACCCACTCTAGATACTTAGCCACTTGTAAGAAACCTGCATCAAACTATTTTTTTAGCTTTTTTTTTTATCTTTAGTAGTATTTCAAGCTTTATTCACCTCAGTTTCTATTGGACTGACTTACATTCTATCTTTAGGGGTAATCTATCCTCTACTATCTCTGCACTCAGTCATGGCATATATTGGTAAGACTAAACAAACATATATATGAATTCCCAAAGTAGATCTTTTAAATGTTACCTATCTTTCGATGAAAGTGAAGTGCCAATTCTGACCTCTTTCTTATTCTTTTCATCTCTTAGATTCACTAAGTAAGTTATCTCTTGATGAGGCTCAATTGATTTACTTTTTTGTTCAATCAATCTCATTAGGTCTAGAGGTATAACATACTCTTCAGAATCATCCTCGTCGTTAAGTTCATCAGTGTTAATTGAATTATCAAAATTAACCTCTTAATCGTTATCATAATTATCTTTTTGTTCATTTAAAGACTTGAAATTGAATGAAATGGGATATATTAGCAAGATGTGTTTGGAAAAATGAAAAAATGGCAATAATGAAGGCACAAGAAAAAATGAATGAAAATGGATCCTTCCTAATCTTTATTAAAATAATAAAAGATAAATGGCCTAAACAAGAAAGATCATCCCAATGCCTTGGGCAATAGCTATTAGGATGTACAAATACATTGAATTAGTCTTAAGGGTAAAATGTATTTCAATGGTACTCTAATTGTTCAACTCATAATCTTATGGACAAAGATGGACCCACCCTTCTTATTTAAGCCCTATTTCATCTTCAATAGCATGGATGGTTAATTGGGTAAAAGTCTTTTCCATACTTTTTTTGCATTTGGGTACATGAATCCTCTCAACCTGAAAGTCTCATACAAGTGTGGGATGATCATTAATCTTGCTGTTTTACCTGTTGATCTTTTCTTGATCTCCCATTCTGTTACTTCATAGCCTAGGCCTAGCCTTTCACTGTTGTTTACTACTGTTGGGGGCTCCCTTATTCCCTGTAAGTTCTTGCATAGCCCTACTCTTAAATACAACCCTTATTGATGACTTGACACATTACTATCTTTGAAAAAGGGTTGATTTTTAAATCTTTCACTTGCTGAGTTGACTAACTTGAAGGATCGATAAGGGCATTCCACTGCTTCCTCAACATCTTTCATATATGGAGCATTCAAAAGTTGGGTCACTAGCATGTCTTTTTCTCCAAACACTACCACTAATTGGCCTTCCATATTAAACTTAATTTTTTAGTGCAAGGTAGAAAGAACAGCCCCTGCCATGTGAATTCATGGCCTCCTAACAGACAGCTATAAGATAGAGAGATGTTCATCACTTGAAACTTCACATTAAAAGTGCATGACCTAATTTACAAGGGCATCTCAATAGCTCTTAGGACTTTTCGTCTAGTTTTATCAAAAGCTCGTATGACTATTTGACTGTCTTTCATATAAGAGTAGTCGATAGGTAGCCTTACCAAAGTTGACATAGGCATAACATTGATAGCGAAGTCATTATCAATAAAAGACCTTGGCTATGATATGGCTCTTACACTTGATTGTGATATGCAGAGCCTTGGCACTTCCCCTTTCTTCTGAAGGAATCTTATTATCATTGAATGATATATAATTTGGCATGACCAGGTTTTTGACTAAATGGTTCACATATTTAACAGACACATTATGTGCTATATATACCTAGTTTAACACCTTCAATAGAGTATTTTAGTGTGGTTCTGAGTTTAACAGCAATGATAATAATAAGATTCATGCTGACATTTTGTTCAATTGTTCAACAATTGAATATTCACTAAGTTTTATCAGTTTTAAGAATTCACAAGCTTCTTTTTTGACATTAGCTTCAGATAATCTTCCTTAAGTTCCACTTTGGGGTTATTTTACTCTTCTCCCACCTTGACTTTCTCTCTTCTAGCCTTTTCCAATATTTTTGGAGTGCAACATCTTTCACTTCGGGTAATGCCTCATACACCAGTTATATTAAAGGTGTCAGTCTTAGAGGCAATCTCTTATTACCCCTGAACTACTGTATTATAATTATATTTCTAAGGTATAGCTTTATCATCTTTAAATGAGAATGAAGTCGAAACTTTAAAAGTTATCGGCCTAAAAATGAGTTTGTCTATGACTGACTTTAGCTTGTTCCCATAATGAATTATTACCGGCTTTGAAAATAGTTTTACAAGCTTATCAGTCATGGATACTTCAACACTCTTTAAGTTTTTTCCCTTTTCATAGACTTTCATCTGATATGAATCCAAAAGCTTTTGTACCTTTTGATGAAACTGCTTACAAGTATCGATAGAGTGACCAATTACCCCACTATGATATTTACAACTAGTGCCTGCTATATATGCTCTATGATAACTGTGCGAACTCACGGATTATATCATGTCAGCTTTCCATAAAGCATCAAATAGCTGACTAAAAGGTGTCTTAATATCTGCCACTTTTCTCTTCAAATGGCACTCATGTTCATCACTCAAAGCATTCATATTATGATTAGGCAAAAGATTGCCACTAACGTTTGGTGCAGTTACCCCTCATATATCAAAGTTAATCATCCCATCCTTGATCAACCATTGCACTTTGTGTTTTAAGACAGTGTAATTTTTAGTGGAATGACCAGCAATCCTATAGTGATAGTCACAATAGGCTGTGGGATCATACCACTTAGGGTAAGGCGGCTTGAATGGCTCTAATTTGCTAGGAGCAATCAGATGACTATTGTAAAGCTCACGATATAATTCTGTATAAGTTATGAGAATTAAGTCAAACACAGACTTTTTATGAGTAGTTTGTTGCTCCCGTGATCCATCTATTGGGCTAGCTGTACGGGTCTAAAGTCTTGAGATAGGTTGAGTGTTAGGATTGTATGTGATATTTTGAGGCCTAAAAAAGGGTTGATATGTTTGGGGTTAAGATGACCGTGGGATTGGTTGGTATAGGTAAGGAGAAGTGTTATTTATAGTAAGATAATATAGAGGATATTCTTATGGTGGATATGATTGATAACCTCTAAACTGTTGCCTATCAAAACTTATAGCTTGAGCTTCAGTCTTCTTTTTTTTAGGGCTCTTTTTCTTGATGCCTCCCCTCATTCTAATTTCCTATTCTTAATGGCACTCTCAATAATTTTTCCTGAAATCACCATGTTGATGAAATTCTTGATTGCATTCTCTATCATCTTTTCATAATAGAGAGATTTTAGAATGCTAACGAATAGCACTATAGTTTTCTTTTCAGTTAGAGGTGGTTACACTTGAGAAGCTATATCTCTCCACCTCTAGGTGTATTCCTTAAAAGATTCATTTACCTTTTTTTCTAGATTCTGTAAAAATAAACAATCAGGAGCCTAATCCATAATATGTCGATATTGATTGATAAAGTCATGGGCCATATCACTCTAAGAACGAATGTGAGTTTTGTCTAGCTAGACATACCACCTAGCAGCAGAACTTGTAAGGTTATCTTGAAAAACATGCATTAATAATTTTTCATTATAAGCATGGGCTGCCATCTTTCGATAATATATGGTGATATGAGTCTTTGGGTACTTCATACCATCATATTTATCAAATTCTAGTACTTTAAATTTTGGTGGAATAATTACATCCGGGACTAAGCAAAGCCTAATAGCATCAACAGAACCATAAAACCCAATTCTTTTTATAGCTCGTAACCTTTATTCAAGCACACTAATCTTCGAATCTTCTTGAGATTCCACCATTTTTGCCTTTTTTTTCTCTTTTTCTTTCAAGTCATCAGGAACTTGGATCGGTTCTACTGCTTTTTCAATAAAGACAGGATCACATAGCTATGGTAATGCCCTGGGTTTGAAACTGATGGCATTCCAAGATATATAGGATATGTGAACTACTGTGGCAGTATATCCTGTATGGATTGGGCTTGTTGTGGACTAAAACCTAAAAGATATAAAGGGTCTACCATTTCTTGTGATGGGGGGCCCTATTGGCTTGTGTTCTCTTCTATCCCTTTTCCCTTATTTAACTTATTGAGAGCATTTAAAATCCTACTCAAGTCATTTTCAATCTTTTCCTATACTTTTTTCAGTTTTTCAAATTAGTGAGAGTTTTCTTATTCCATTTGTTTGGTTCTAGCTTTTTTGTTATATCGGTGGGTGGGGTTCTTGCTAGATGAAGCTATCCTTGAACCTTAAATACCATATCTTAGAATTAGCAAGTTTATATGATTATCTTATGGTTACTTTGTTAAATGTATTGAATGAGAATACAATGAATGAAAATGCATGCATGAAGAGAACATTTTCCTTAAGACAGTGTTCAACCAAAAGATTTCATTTATTCTAAAGAACTTTTATTTACATAAAATCTATCATCCTAGAGTTATAACCATAAAATTGCTTGATCTGTTCATACTAATCTCTAGTTTCCTTGATAAAGTTTAAAAGACTTTGACTATGTTTTCCTACTGGGGCCATCACTTGTTTCAATACCTCTGTCTCTTCGACCATTTCTCTTGCCTTATGGACCTCTTTGCAAATTTGAGTTGTTAAGTGCTCAATATACTTCTGTCTTCCCAAGTTTTCCCTTTTACCACATCAAACTTAGTATGATAACTCCTTATGATGTCTAACCAATGTAGTAATATAGTCTTCTTGTTCATTCAACCTTTATCTTAATCTACTTAAGTAGCTATTCAACATGTTATTTTTTGTTTGTACTTGAGTATTTTCTTTCTCTAATTTAGCATATTCTTGTTTTAATCACTCATTTTCATCTGTCAGCTTAGCGATTGTTATCTCTTTGGCTTGTACCTTCACACATAACCTTTTATGTTCATGGTGTAGCTCCGCTAAGTCTTTAACAGCTATATCACATTCTCTAGCTATCTTGTAAACTTTAACTTCATGTTTTTTAGCTCTATCTTTCCATTGATCTTTCTCCCCTTGAAGCTTCTGAATCTCTTGCTTTAGCCTATCTTTTTTGGACTTGAATTTTTTTATTATAAACTCCAATTCTAATGGTGTCTCTTCAAGCTTTTCTCTTATTGGCAATAAAAAGTTTTCATAAGTGAATACCATTTCTTGTCTTCATCTTGCTCTTCAAACCAAGTACCCCTGAGTGACACTATCAGTGAATGATCCTGGACTCGTTCTACGAGAATTTTTCCATACTTTAATCACATCATTCATCCTCTGAAATGCTTTTGGCTCACTGTAAAAAAAATATGATTGATGAAGCTTATGTGTCATAAGAATGAACTATTCTGCCCCAAACTACCTTTTCACTAGAAGTGGCATATAACTTGTTGTTCCTCATAAACCTAGAAGTGGGACCACAATATTATCTTCACACTAATATAGCATAGGTTCACGATTCATCCATGGGACCAATCATCTTACTTCAGTACTTGTCAGTTTTTGTAAGAAAGCTACCCACTCTTTTTTAGACTTTTGTTTTAACCACTTTCATAGAATTCCTTGATCGAAGCTTGATTACGGACATAAAGCTTTGAGAAAACACCTTTTCTCCACTTGAAGTGGCTTTTCATCCATAAGTGTAATAACTATATGCAGCCTATAAAACACCTTCCATTCCGACGACAGTAACTCAAAGATCTGACAATCTCTGCTAATATTATCATTGAAGGGTTACAACCATTGATCACACTTTCAAAGAAGTCAATCACTGCTATTTTAATATAACTTAGAACCTTTAAAAATATCACTATTCAGTATATGGCTAAGGTAAATACGTCTAACCCCCGTTCTTCGTCGGTATGTTACACTAGAAAATCATTAAAAAACTTTCAAGGTAGGCAAATCTGTTCTTGTTTCTTCTTTGTATGAGAATCCATAACCTTTTTGTTTATCCCTATGAGATGGGTTAAATCCTTACAAAATCTTGACTTGTGTTTTTTAACATATATCTTGTTAGGAGCCTTGAGGTGTAGGCCTAACAAAGTCGAGTATTCTTCAATGGTTTGTGTCATATCAACTTTATTGAAGATGAAACACTTGTATGCAGGATCTTAAAATTACGCTGCAGCTCTAATTAGTTGATTGTCGATATTTGCTGTAAGAAGGTATGCTATATGCCCATTTCTTTGGCAAAACTCCTATTGTCTTGATGGACTCATCTTCTTCCATATATTAACCAAATCATCTAGATTGTTTTGTTTGAGAAAGATAGATGTCTCTTGAAACAAGGTAGAAGTATAATCGATTGGTAAACAATCCCCTATCTTTAGTTAAATCTTTTCTGACTGGACTTTCACTTCGTTGGGTGACTCATAATGAGCTAATACAGATAAAGAGCAAAATAGTCATTTTGTGGAGTCCATGAAAAACTCGTTGTTGAAGATCATCTTTCAAGCAAATGTTCTTTATACAACTTTATGATATGAATATGGATCATGCAAACATGAATAAGAGAAGAGGTTAGTGCATCAAATAAAGAGAAATAAATAAATAAATAACTAAATAAATTAAAATATTACACACAATAAGAGGAATGAATCCTATGCTTCTGGTCAATTCTAAAGGGAAGGAGATGGCTCTATCTATAGGTTTGGCATTTTTTAGGTTCACTACATGTGGTTCGATGTTAAAGTCTAAATTTCCCAAATTGCTCCTTACATCATTGTCCATTACAGACTAGTTAGGCACCTCAATCCTCACCCATTACAGGCTACAAGCGAAAAATGTTCAATTTGAGTTGGAGTATTTTGCTAACCACTCCAGAGGCATTAAAACCTCATGAAAGTAATAGGTACTTTACTCCTTCATAGAGGGATGGAGCTCGAGTATAGAGCTCATGTTATGCACATGTATATGAATGACAGAATTAACAAAGTAGATAAATATGATGAATAAAAAAATCTATACAAAAGGTTCAATTTTACTAGGTTTTTGGATAATACAAATTCATTTGCTGGCCTGACTCTTGTTCATCCCCAGTGGAGTCGCCAAACTATCATACGTCTAGATCCGATGACCTATCGCTAGACATTGACTTAAGGAATCGCCATCAATCTTTTTTGTTTAGGTACGATTGGTTACCTAAGGAATCTAGCATTTCAAGGAACACCTAAGCTTAAGGGTCTCTAAAAGAATAGGTTCGGGTCTACTAATTAGAATAGGGTTTGGGAGTTCGGTTACGAGTGATGAAGGTTATAGCACCCTCACAACGCCCATCGAAAGATAATACCTGTTTAATTTCATATTATCCAATAAGCCATAAAAATTTATCAAGTAATTAACTATTGAAAATTATTCTTAATTAACTCTAATACTTTTGACAAAAAATTAAAAAAAATTCTCTCACCTCAAGAGTATGCAAGAAAACTATTGTTTTACTTGCAGAGACTCCATCGTTGGATTATTTAACATAAAAATTTCAAGAATGAAAAAGAAAATAAAGAAAATAAAAAAATGATTCAACTTTAGATATAAAACCTTTTCTTTTCATTTAAAAAAAAAAACTCATTGCTTTTGTACAAGAAAATTTGATACTTTCAACTTTTTCTTAAAATATTTTTCTTGATAATTTTTATTTTTAAGAAAAATTAGTACTTCCAACTTTTCCTTGAAATATTTGTTTTTGAAATTTTAATTTCAAGAAAAATTGGTACTTTTCACTTTTCCTTAAAATACTTTTCTTGATAATTTTTATTTTTAAGGAAAATTGATACTTTCAGCTTTTTCTCAAAAATATTTTTTAAAAATTTTATTTTTAAGAAAAATTGATACTTTCAACTTTTCCCTAAAAATATTTTTTTAAAACCATTTTATTTTCAAGGGAAATTGATATTTTCAACTTTGCCCCAAAAATATTTTTTTAAAAATTTTATTTTCAAGGAAAATTGATACTTTCAACTTTTCCCTTAAAATATTTTTTTAAAACCTTTTTATTTTCAAGAGAAATTGATATTTTCAACTTTGCCCCAAAAATATTTTTTAAAAAATTTTATTTTCAAGGAAAATTGATACTTTCAACTTTTCCCCAAAAATATTTTTTTAAAACCTTTTTATTTTCAAGGAAAATTAATACTTTCAACTTTTTCGCAAAAATATTTTTTAAAAAATTTTATTTTCAAGAAAAATTAATACTTTCAACTTTTCTTAAAAATATTTTTTAAAAAATTTATTTTAGAAAAATCATTGAAAAAAAAAATAATAAAAAAAAATAAAAAATTAAAGAATACCAAATAATTCTAATTTAGAAATAATAATAACAACAACAACAACAATAATAATAATAAATAAATAAATATTAAAAAAAACTTTGAAACGGCTCGGCTCGGCTTGGATTCGGCTTGGCTTGAGAGATAAAAACGGCTCAAAAGTGCGGCTCGATGGGAAATAGCTCAACTCGACTTGACTAGAGCCCAAGCAGAGATGTGGGTTGCTAGTTCGGAGATCTTCAGAAAATGCGTGGATCCTGGGTTTATTAACGCCTAAAATAACATCGTTTTCTTATGGTATATAAGGCTGAAACCAATTTTCTCTTCAGATTTTTCTTCCCCTTTCTCTTTCTTCCTTTCTTTTTTTTCTTTCTCTACTCATGAAGAACACCTGTGGAATTCTCATCGATTTCTGGGTTTCTTCGTCAAAAACTAGGTTTTTTGCCGAAAAAGTCATCGAAAAACTTGAATTTCACCGAAAAATTGCTCGAAATTTAGAAATTCCAAAAATTTTCCAGGAAAAAAATCACCAAAAATTCCTTAAAAAAATCTTAAAAAACTTTCAAACTTTTTAAACACCATTTTTTTTGTTTCTTTTCTCTCTGTGTGTTTTCGATATCCATATTTTGTGTATTTTAGTATTTATTTATAGGGATTAATCAGAAAAATTTTTTATCAATCTCAATTCCCTTTGGGATTGGGATTCAATTTTTGAATCCAATCCATACTCTACCAGCCCTAAGATTTACGACAAAAAAGTTTCTTCTAGAACAAAAATCATATATAAAATCAATAATAATTAAAATGAAATTTAGAATAAATAAACCAAAAGAGAAAAAATAATAATAAAATTAAAATTAAAATTAAAAATGGGCCCATCCTACCTATTTGGACCAGGCCCAATTGATCTGGGTTTGAACCAAATTGGGTGTCTATAATATTCTTTTAAAATATAGTCATATTACAATACCATCAACGAGCCTATAAAGTGACCATCAAATATCATTCATATATATACCATTTTATCATGGATATTATTAATAATGTTTATAACCATCAAAACCATGGATATTATTAACAATGGCTATCAAAACCATGTCCACTATCTAAATGGACCATAACAATATTTTTGGATATAATAAATTCAAACTTTACTTATAGAATCGGTACGTCTATGTACTATTAAAGTTCATTGATATTTAACTCTAATATCAAATGCCTTTACATTCATTTTGTGATCATTGCATTCATATCTAGATTAGCATATCAATATAAGTTGTCGTAATAGTTTGGGACCATTAGGCAAATTTGAAAAACAAGTGAAATGGAGTCGTTACCAATCTTTTTTGACTAGGTATGATTGACCTCCTATTAAAACTTACCCTTTTAATAAAATTTTAAAATTAATTAAAATTTATTAAAAAGATAAATTTTGGATCTACATGACTCAGGTTTATGAGTCAGTTACGCATTGAGAAGGATTAGCAACCCTACAATGCCCGTTTAAAATGGTACCAATTAATTATGTGTTATATTTTAATATTAACTAACATGGTCTTAATTTTGGTATTTAAAATTTGATTTTCTTAATTTTCTTGAAAAAAATATTTTTATTGTTTAGTATGCTTGAAAAATAAATAAAAACCTTGCATATTGAAAAATTCTTAAAAATATTCCACTACTCTGGCAATATTAAAAGGAACAATCTCACTTAAAGAATTTTTAAGAATCATTACTCAAAATTCTCAAAAATCCTATTATCGGTAACTCATATTTATTTCCATAAATATGATATCTATAATTTTAAAAACAAATAGTATTTTCTAAAACTTATTTCTATGACATTTATTAAAAAAAAAAAACAAGAAATCCTTATCAAAAATAAATCTAAATGCTCTAACACATTGGTGACATTTTAGATAGATTTTTTTACCTAAAGAGTCCTAAAGAATCACTACTCGAATTTATTTAGGATCTCATCCTTGAAGATTTTTTATTTTTTTTAAATTATTAAAAGTCGAGTAATAATAATATTATGCACAAATATATTTATTTCCTAAAAACACTCATATTTATTAAGAAAAATTGTTCAAGTATAAAATGAAAATTTTCATATTGAAAAGAAACTTATAAATATTCCAATACTTTAGCAATTTTTAGAAGACTTTTCTCACCTAAAGAATTGTTGAGAATCACTACTTGAACTTCTCGGAGTCCCATCATAAAAAATTCATAAAAATATTTTTAATTATTATTATTAATTATTAAATTATTGTTATCCCACCCTAATAGTTTTATAAGAACACAATTGTTCATAAATAAGTTTAATTCCTATAAATGCATATTAACAAGCATTAAAACATATAAATATAAAATATAAAAAAAACCATATTATACCTTTGAGACTTAAGCCCAAAACCATTTGAATAATAATGTTCATAACAAGAGCCTAAAAAGGATCCATGCTGGTTGGGCTTTTCTTTAGTCGAGCAGAAGGCTTTGGAGCGAGCTAAGCTGATAGGCTACAAGTCGAGTCAAGCCGATGGGTAGCAGACTGGGTTAGTTTTGGGTTAGGTGGACTCGTCTGGTTCTTTACTATATCTTTTTTTTTTTAAACTATAAATCTTTTGTTTTTTTTTTAAAAACATTTTTATCCTTCTTCTTAAAAAAACACTTAACTTTTTTTGAAAAAATCCTCAAAGTAAAAACTGGTGGCAAATTGTTGCCTCTACTATCGTTGCTGTAGTTGCTGTTATTTGCCACTCCAACTGTCGGAGCTCATTGTATGCTACCACTGTTGGTTCTTTTTTTTTCTTTTTTTCTCTCCTTTTTTTTTCTTATTTTAGTTCGGTATTCCAAGCGACAAGCCCTTTTTTTTCCTTTTGAAAAACATTTTTTTTATCGGATCTAACCGTTGTTTTCTTTTTTTACAAGATTCCTTGGCACTGGGTTCCTCCCTCAAGGGGATTGTGATTTACTTTTTTTTTTTTTGTTGTTGTTGTTATGTTTTTTTTTTTTTTGGGCATGATTGTGGAAGTAGAAAAGGGTATTTGATGGTGGTTTTTGGAGGATTGTTTGAAGGTGAGGGGAAGGGTTTTGCCGTGGGTTTTGGTTGTGAAGAGGCTAGTTTTTGGTTGGTGGGGCTATGGTTGTGTCGATGAGTAGGCTGGGCTTAGGTTTAGTGTTAGGAAAGGCTTGGGTACTAAGGTGTTTGGGGGAAACTGGCCTGAATCAAGCAAATGGTGTAAGGATTTGGCTCGTATTGGTGCACTATTGTGGGGTTTGTGTGAGGCGCACTAGTGCTAGGCTAGGGCAAGGGTCTTGCATGACTTAGTGATTCAGTTTGACGTTCGGCTGGGTAAAAACCTCTAGTATATACTAGGACTAGAGCTAGGTGAAGTGGGATTAGTGCTTGAAAATGGTTTGGAATGGACTGAAAGGTGCCGAGGATGGGCTAGCAAAATCTTGGCGAGATTTTAAAAATAGTGACTATGGTGCGTGGGAGATATTGGTGCTAAGTTGAAGGCAAGGGTTTTAGGGGCTAGTGTTGGGTTGAAGGCTTATTGTGGAAGAAAGCTTTTGGTGGAAAATGGGTGCTCCCCCCTGGTGTTTGATCTTTGTGATTTTTTTTTTATTTGTGAATGGTTGCAACACAGTCTAAAATGTTCAGAATGAAGAGTAGTAGAGTTGAGATCGGGACTGTAGAGTGTAGTATGGTAGAGCTGTAGGCGAGATAGTGGCTGTGCAGTGTAGAGTCTAAAAATTCGTAGTGGTTGTCGATCATTTCTTTTGATTTTAGTAACCTTCTGTTTTTGTTTGTTTCCTCTCTTTTATTTTAATTTAATTTTAATAATAACAATAATTTAACTAATTATTTATTTATTTGTATATATTTATTTGTAATTTTTCAATTAATTTAATTAATTCTAAAATATCAATAAAATTAAAAATAACTAATTCAAAACAAGTTTGAACAAATTCGATCTGATTTAATACTTAAATCGACTTAAATAAAAACATGTAAATTGAACTTAAAAAATAAACAAATTCAAATTAACCAAGACAAAATTAAGTGTCTACAACTGTCTTTTTTTGTACATTACTAAGAATCAGGAATAGGGTAAAGATATAGACAATAATTTTATCCAAAGTTAACAGTTCAAAGTTACTCAAAAGTTTTTTCTTTTTAATAAATGGTTTCTCCCAAATAAAAGTTTTGAAACTTGGAAAAAATATTGTTTGAAAATGGCTCCTTCTAAATAGAGGTTTTGAAATTTTGTTTGAAAATGGCTTATCTTAAATAGAGGCTTTGAAACTTTAAAATCTTGTTTGAAAATTGTCCCCCCTAAACAGACGCTTTGAAACTTTAAAAATGGCTCCCCCTAAATAGAGATTTTGAAACTTTAAAATCTAAAATGTTTTACCCAAAGGTCTTGAAAATTATGCTCAGAGGTCTTACAAATTTCAACATCTTTGAATGTTCCTCATAATCAGAGGCATTGAAACTTTAAAATTTTAAAATAATTTACCCGAAAGTCTTGCAAATTATACCCGAAAGTCTTACAAATCTCAACATCTTTGAATGCTCTTCCCAATCAAAAACATTGGGACTTTAAAAATTTAAAATGGTTTGCCCAGAGGTTTTAGAGATTATGCTCAAAAGTCTTAGAGATTATGCCCGAAAGCCTTACAAATCTCGACATCTTTGAATGCTCCTCCCAATCAAAGGCATTAAGACTTTAAAAATTTAAAATGGTTTGCCCAAAGGTCTTACAAATCTCAACATCTTTAAATGCTCTTCCCAATTAGAGGCATTGAAACTTATAAAATTTAAAATTGTTTGCTTGGAGATCTTGAAGATTTTGTCCATAAGTCTTACAAATCTCGACATCTTTAAATGCTTTTCCCAATCAGAAGCATTGAGACTTTAAAAATTTAAAATGCTTTGCTCAGAGATTTTGAAATTATACCTAAAGGTTTTACAAATCACAATATATTTGAATGCCCCTCCCAATAAGAGGCATTGAAACTTTGAAATTTTAAAATGGTTTGCCCAGAGGTCTTGGAGATTATACCTAAAGGTTTTACAAATCTCAATATCTTTAAATGTTTTTCCCAATTAAAGGCATTAAAACTTTGAAAATTTAAAATGGGTTACTCGAAGGTCTTGAAGATTATGCCTAAAGGTTTTTCAAATCTCGATATCTTTAAATGCTCTTTCTAATCAGAGGCATTGAAACTTTGTAAATTTTAAATTTTTTTCTTGGAGGTCTTAAAAATTATGTCTGGAAGTCTTAAAGTTATGCTCAGAGGTCATAAAAAATATATCTAGATGTTAGCTTAACTGGACTTAAGTCTTATCTTGTATCATATCTTTTTTTTTCCAATAATCTCTCTATTTTTTATGGATCAATTTTTGTTTAACTTTCAAATCTTTTTGATACTTTGATCTTTTGTCAAACTATTTTCTTTTTTCTTTTTTTTTTTCCATAATAGACTTATTTCTCTCTCTTTGCCCCATTTTTGTTTTTTTTTTTTCTAATATTTATAAAGTTGATAAACGCAATCATAATATAAATATCTATTCTCATCAAATGATGCTAATGGAAATGTTGATGTGAATGCAAATATCAATGCAAATGCAAAAATGCAAATGCTTGATGCAAATACATTTGACTTTTTCACAATGCAAATGGCAATGTTCCTTTCATGTAAATACCTTACAGATATCTTTTCTTAAGATGCAAATGCCATGACACAAATGCAAATTTCTTTCTTATAGTGCAAATGCAAATGTCTTATATAAGTGCAAATGCAAGTGATGTGAATGTGAATGTTTTTCTTATGATGCAGATGCAATTGATGCAAATGCAAATATCTTTTTTGGGATATAGATGTAAATGCAAATGTCTTTCTCATGATGTACATGCAAGTGTGAATGCAAGTGAAGCAAATGTGAATGTCCTTTTTTGTGATATAGATGTGAATACAAATGTCTTTTTCATGATGCATATGTAAGTACGAAGGTGAATGATGCAAATACGAATGTCTTTTTTTGTGATGCAGATGCAAGTGATGCAAATGCAAATGTCTTTTTTTGTGATGCAAATGTGAATGCAAATGTCTTTCCATAATGCACATGCAAATGATACAAATGTGAATGCAAATGTCTTTCTCATGATGCACACACAAGTATGAATGTGAGTGATGCAAATGTAAATGTCTCTTTTTTTTTTTTTTTTATAGTATGCAAATTATATAACCTTCCCATGATACAAATGTGAATAAAAGTGATGCAAATGCAAAGACTATTTTTTGTTTTTGCAACATGCAAATTACATGTCTTTTGCAATTGATGGAAATTTAAAAACACTTTTTTTTTTTCAAAAAATGTCTTTGTTCAAAATTTCAAGGCTCACTCTTGACCAAAAATGATCTCAATATCTTGCATAAAAATGCTTAACTAATTTTCAAACTTTTCCAAAGTAATCACAAAATTATCCCACATAAAGTGTTTTCGTAATTAATGAGAAAAACTAAAAACACATAACTTTCGAATCTCTTGTAAATTGATGATTACTATTTGGAATGCTTAATGGCAAGATTAACAATTTAATTTTTTCATTAGTGGGCATATTTCAAAAAAAGCTTGATGACTACTATTTGGAATATTTGTGGATGGGGTGATTGATAATTCAAAATTTTCACTGATGGGCATATTTCAAGGAATCTCAATGAAGGTTGCAAGGATTTCTTTTGGGCTCACAAAAGAGATAATTTTTTAAAAATACTTTTCTTTTATTGAAAATAGGATATTTTAATGTACATTCAAACTAATCAATATTTTTTGAGAAAGATTTGGGAAGAGAAAAAAGGCCAATTTTCTATATTTACGCTTTGGTGAAATGTAAAGTCTTTAATGGGTACTGATCCTTAAAAGATTTTGCATTGTGACTTTTTATTCTGGATAGAACCTTGGAACTCTAAAATTTTTTTTGGGTCTCAAGAATGGTTGTAGCTCTAAAATGCCTTTTTTGGGTTTTTACATTAGAGTTATATCTTTTAACAATGAAGAACTTGGTAAAATCTTGTCAACTAACAAATATTTGATCAAAATAGACTTTTCAAGGTACAAAATGTAGGCCAAGGTTTTGGATTTTAAAAGAATGGATAAATAGACTCAAAATATATTGTTGGGGGTAATTAAGCCAAGGATCTTATAAAGCATTTTTTGGATAAAAAGTCATGTGTCTATCTTTTTTTGCTTTTTTTTTTCTTCATTCTTTTATTTTTTTAACTCATTTTTTTTGAAATATTAGACTTCAACTTTAGCATTCTTCTTTCATAAATTTTATCTTTTTTTTTACTTGAGATTCTAACCGAAGCCTCATTCACTTTTTGCCCTAAGTTCTCATCTTTGAGGTGCATACCTTTCTTTCTTTACTTTTTTTTTTTATTTTTGAAAACATTAGACTTCAATTTTAGTATTCTACTTTCTTCAATTCTATTTTCCTAAAGCTTCATTTATTTATTGCCCTCGACTTTCATTTTTAAATTTCATTTCTCTCTTTCTTTGTTTTTTTTTTTTTTTAACATTTGACTTCATCTTTAGCAATCAATTTCTTGAATTCTATTTTCCTGAAGCTTCATTCATTTTTTGTCTTGAACTCTCATTTTCGAGGTACATTTTACCTTTTTTTTTCTCTTTTTTAAACATTTACTTTCATTTTCAACTATCAACTTCTTGGATTCTATTTTCTCTTGAAGCTTTATTCATTTTTTTGCCCTGGACTTTCATATCTGAGGTGTGTATTAGATGTTATCAATATTAGATAATTTATTTAAAGTTTGGCTTTTGAAGATATCTTTATTTTATCCCCCAATGTAAAAAAAAGATCTTTGACTAGGGTTTATTTTGGGAATAATAAATTTAATAGGTTCAAATGGGTAGCAAGTGGTTAATTTTTTCTATAAGTGAAAGATAGAGTAAGATAGTCATTCATCATTTCAAACACGATCACTTAGTTAGAAGAGCAATATATTTAAAGAAATAGATAAAAAGTTTCTCTTCATTTTTATTTTCATTTTCATTTCTTTTGTTATTTGTTTTTGTTAGTTTTTAATTACAACCATCAATCATTTTTGCGTGACTAATGCCCCATCTTGTTTTCCTATTCAAGGTTCTTATGACAGTAAAAATCAGGTCATATGAGATGTTTAAAATGTGATTGCACAGTTCATAAAAAATTTTATTTTGGTTCAAAATTGTATGAAATTTTAGTAAAATAAGGAAAAAAGGTATTAAGATATGAAACAAGTTGTCTTAAGGATAAGGAATTTTGTTTCTTTTAGTCAATGTGCCTTAAAACATAAAACAACAGTTACTTGAGAAAGAAAGTTCAAGCATTTTTCATGTCTATGTCATCGAAAGAATTTGGATGGTTCAATCATATCAATAAGATTTGATACATATTAAATTACCAATAAAAAATTTAAAAGAGTATCTTAAATGGTTTTCAAAATTCAAAATAAATTTTCAAAATTAGTCTATTTTGTTTATTGCCTAAAAAATAATCATGATTTCAATATATCAAATGATAATAAGGTTCGTAAGTGGAAATTCATATCCCTTAAAAAGATTATGATTGGTGAGTAAAATTATTCAAAATGATTGAAACATAGAAGTGGTAAAGGAAAAATGTAATGGTATTGGATGAGTTTTTTTTTTTAATAGCAATCACCAATTACTTCGAGATTCTCACCATAAAAATCGTAAATTTCCTTTGAAAAAGCTTATTTTTTTTATTTGATCATGAAACCTACTTATATGGGACTTTATTGCAAATCATTTTTTTTGTGAAATGTTTTTCATTTTATGATTTTGAAAATTAATTATGTGGCACTGTTATTCAAACAAATGCATAGAGATAAATTTTAATCAAAAACATTCATTTCTTCTAAAATAAAGTTTAACAAGATTAATTTAAATAACACCTAAAGACATCATGCACATGTCATACATAAAAGGTTAAAGGTTCAAAAGAAAACTATCATATCTTGATCTTTCAATACTTAAAACCTTATTCTACATTTAACTATTCACATTTTACAACTGGACAATGTCAACTTCTAGTGTTCCATCAATTTTAGAGTTAGAATACCACTCTTAATAAGATCCTTAACTTTCTCCTTTAGCTATCTATATTTTTTAGTTAAATGGCCAACTGTCCTTATATGATAATCACACTTACCATTGAGATCATAACTCTTTGTTGATGAATTAAATGTTATTTTCAGAGGCACAAGAATGGGGTATCGACCTTCTATTAACAAAGGTAAAAGGTGAAAAATAGGGATTGAAAGTTTCTCTTGTTCATTTCTTTTTCTTTTCAGATTTTTCATTGGTCAGGTGGTAGGTTCAAATGTAGGGACAAGATTGTAAATGGTCATTTAGGGATTGGGATTGCTAAAAAACTTAGATACTAACTTGGTTGGCAAAGACATAGGCTTTGATAAATATTGCTTATGATCAAAAAAATAGGGTTGATAAAAAGGATAAAAATTGTATGGGACAAATTTCTTGGGTAGATGCCATTTAAATGTGATTGCTTGTATCTCTTATTTATTCTTTTTCGATGTATTCCCCTTTTCAACATCAATTGCATCATTCAAGTTAATCCTACTATTCTTGATTGTATTTTCTATCATTTCCCTGATAATTACCATGTCAATCTTTGAGGATATTCCCAATCATGCTTTCATAATAGGGAGTATTCAAGGATTTGACAAACAAAATAGTGAATTTTTTCTTTGACAGAGGTGGTTATACTTAGGCTGCCATAATTTTCCATTTATGTGTATATTCCTTAAAAGTTTTATTAGCTTTCTTTTTCATATTTTACAATGACAACCTATCAGGAGCCATTCTAATATATGATTGTATTGAACTAGGAAGGCCCTAGCCAAATCATTCAAGGAGCAAATCTTACTTTGATCTAGCTGAGCATACCATTTTGTTGCAGACCTGATGAGACTATTTTGAAAGCAATGGATCAACAACTCATCATCATGAGCGTGGCCTATCATTTTTTTTAATAGTATAGGGTAATGTGTGTTGAAGGGCATTTCGTTCCATCATACTTCTCAAAATATAAGACTTTAAATTTTAACAAAATGACAAGATTAGGCACTAGACCAAGCTTGTTGGCATCAACACTCCCATAGATATTATGGCCTTCAATTGTCTTTAGTCTCTTTTTCAACAAATCATATTTTTCCTTCATCACCATTTCTCTTTATAGATCTAGCACTTTTTTTATTTGCTCCCATTCTTTTAGATTATCTAAATTAGGCATATCAATGGAGTCATAAAGAGTAGGCTTAGGATTGACATTCATCTGAATTGAAGGTCACTTGGCAAAAGTATCAATATATGGTTGAAGAGTTGCTAGAAGTTTTTGTGACATATAAAGGTCTCGAACATACAGACGTGTGAACCCAAGTGGATGCAATGTTGCTTTAACAACTATTTTCCTCTTGCTCCGAGTGTTTCAATGATTTTTTTCCTTTTGTCCAACCTACTAACATCTGTTTTAATTATGCCAACTATCTATCTATATTCTATTGCATTCTCGTAACTGTTTCCTTGATCTTTCTTTAGGCCTTTTTCATTCTGTCTATCCGACTTGCATTTTTATTTTTCATGATTTTGGTACAGGCTTGAGCGTTGTAAGTGCACAAATTTAACTAATCTTGTTTATTATGACATGTTACCCTTGAACCTTTTATTAATTACCAAAATTCAAAAAATACATGACACAAATTCTATTATTAAAATTTTTAAAAATATCTTTTGACTTGATAGTTTTGACAATAGTATATTCACAATCATCATTCCTTATCCTTAGTTGACATGAAATATAATAAATTCAAACAAATGATGCATGATATGTAAGTCAAATTTTATTATTAAGAATGAGCTTAAATTCCCTATTATGTTCAAGTCAAGTTATTTAAAGGCATTCCTTCCACTTCAAAAGTTTGATGAAAACATATTTACAACTATTATTCTTTTTCACGAGCTCTTTTAGGAACACCATTATTAAAAATGAAATGTAAATAAAGACATCCATTCATAGAAAACCCAAAAGTTTTCATTCATTCTCAAAAGTTTCAATTTTACACATCATACACCATCCTAGGACTAGGGCCAAAAAGTGTGATATTAGCTTTTATTCTCCCTTGCCTCGCCTAAGAAATCCAAAAAAAATTGACTATGATTGTTGGTGAAGGTGACTCTTTTACCTTAAGGCTTTTTCTTTTTACTCATCATCTTGGCTAGTTTGATTATCACCTACAGCTACTTACTATCTTGACCTGGAATGATGAAGGATTTCTATAAATAACTAGCTTCATTTCAGCATCAAAATCCAAATATATGACTTTCATTAGTCTTTGTATCCTATGTTTCAACGTTGTGCAATTTTTCAAAGAATGGCTCATGATGCCAAGATGGTATTTATATCGAGCATTAGGGTTGTACCATTTAGGATAAGATGGTTTGAGGGGTTCGATAGGGACAGAGGCAATAGGGTAGTTTTTTTAGAGCAGTAGGTATAAATCTATATAAGACATGGGTATTGGGTCAATAAGGGTTTTTCTTTTAGTGTTGCGAGATTTTTTCTGTTCTATAGTTGGTCTACTTTGCTAGAAAAATGGTGGTCTAGTTGGTCTTAGAGTGAACTAGAAAAATTTAGGTTTGAAATTGGGTTGAGAAGGTGGTGATGGGATAGTATTTGAACAAGTGGCTGTGAAATGTGAGGTGCTGAATATGAATCCAAGTGTGAAATTCTCGGAGGTTGCATGAAGTTTGGGGAATGAATCTTAGGTATTTGGAAAGGAGGTTGAAAGTAGTCATAAAAAGGACTTAAATGCAGGTTTAGACTTAGCATAGTTGTTGATGGTTGTTTGAAACCAGGTGACTCTAGCCTAGAAATTAGAATTTTGAGCTCAATCATTTGCGTAACCAGTTCACCCATTCTTTTTTTGCTCTTGCCCAAACTTTAATCACTATTCAAATCACCCAATGCCTTAGTATGCTCAAGAAAAGTGCTAGAACTAATAAGAGCCAGTTGATCTTAATTTAATAGAATTAGAAGTGATAACAATCCTTGATGAGTGACAAACTTAACCCTACCATTACTTTTAACCATTGTTATTAATTAAGCAATCTGTTGTTTTATCTCCTAAAGTAAAATTCCTTTTAATTCAACTCTAATGTACTAATCCATACTTCTAATTGATCTCACATTTTTTCCATTCTACTTCCCACCACGACAGACGTTTTATTCCAAGACTTAGATCTAAAAATTCTACATTGTTACTCTTATTAAATGAATGCTACAAAAATAATTTTTAACTTATGTGACACATAGAGCATGTTAAGAAAAATGTTATGAAATGCAAATATCCCTAAGACAATGAATTTTTATATAAATAGGCTTAAAATGGTAAAATTTCCTTATCCATGAATGTGTACACAAGGAATGTAATGTTATGTTGTAGTGAAGGTGGGATATGAAATGCAATGCGTATTCTATGAAACTCTACCATTCATGAATCCATATGTCTGAAATGCTACAACAAGTTATACGAGTCATGAGATATATACCTATAATTAATGCAACATGCTTGTATGGAATGTATAAATCTATCAAGTGCACGAGATATGTCTACATGAAATGCTTATGTTATGTCGACCTAATGAAACTGACACTACCTTAAAATATATAATGAAATGGAGTGCAAGCACTTCCTATTAAGATACACATGGGAGGCATGTATCATTTATCAATATGTGCATAAAATGGGATGCATGTACTATAAATTGATGTGAATGGGATGCAATGTATGTATTATTTTATTATGATGTGCATCAAGTGGGATGGGCTATATAAACTACCCTATTATTTCTTTTTTTTTTGTTTTTCTTTTTTCTTTAAACATGATAAAGATGTATGTAAAAGATTAAATGAAAATGTGAAAGATGGAACAACATTCAAATTTAAATTTTTTTTTCTCTTTATGTAGAAAAAGAAAAAATTTAAGAACACACAAATTTTATTTGGCCAATAAGCATAAAAAAAAATTTAAGAAAAAACTTTATTTTGAAAATTTTTGTTTGTTTGTTCTTTTCTTTTTTGTTGGACAATGCTAAAAAATTTCTTCTTTTTATTTTAAAACATTTCTGATAATACAAATTTTGGATAATCATAAAATGAATGAACTTTATGCTAAAGAAAAATTTCCTTTTTCTTTCAAAAAAATATTTTTTTATTTATCCTTTTTCAAAATTTTAATTTTACTTACGCCATTATTGTTTTACACTATTTTAGTTTTATTTTCAACATTCATACACCTAAATACAAATTGTATTGGAATGTTTCTTTGTGCCCTAATTTAGGTAATTTTTTACAAAAATTATTGGAATGGCTCTACCTAAGGTTAATCCCCTAAAGTCCACGATATACTGAGTGTGGATTTATACATCTAAAAGGTTCTCAAATTATTCCTTACTGGCATCCATATAGGACTAGTAAGGTACTCAATCATCACCCATTAGAGGCTATAAACGGAAAGGGTTCAATCTAAGTATGAGTATTTCGCTTGCCATTGCAAAAGTGATCACCTCACTAGAGAATAGATATTTCACTCCATCCTAACAAGGTTAGAGCCCGAGTATAGAACTCATGCATGATATGAAATGTGTCATCGTGTGTGTAAGAGAATACAATATCACAATCTCTATCCTACATGCCCCACAATTTATTGAGAATAACATATACATAAAAGAAATAATGAATAAATGATATAATTAAAATGAAATGCATGTAAATTTTTATTACTATTTTTATTTAAAAACAAAATCAAAATCCAGAAGATTAATGTTAAATACCAATTAAGACCATTAAAGCAAAACTAAAGATAATATATTATTAACTTTTGGCTTGATTCTCTATAAAATTGATGTCCCCAGTGGAGTTGCGAAGCTATTATAACGGTTTTGGAGATCACTAAACGAATTTGGAAAACAAATAAAATGGAGTCACCACTAATCTTTTTTAGCTAGGTATGATTGGCCACTTATTAAAACTTACATTCTTAATAAAATTTTAAAATTAACTAACATTTATTAAAAAGAAAATTTTTAGGTCTATGAAAATAATTTGGGTTCAGGAGTCGGTTACGCATGGAGAATAATTAACACCCACATAGCACTTGTTTAAAATGGTACCAATTAATTATGTGTTATCTTTTAATATTGACTAAAATGGTTTTAATTTTTGTATTTAAAATTTGATTTTCTTAATTTTTTTTAAAAACCATATTTTTATTGTTTAGTATGCTTGAAAAATAAATAAGAACCTTATATATTGAAAAATTCTTAAAAATATTTCAATATTCTGATAATATTAAAAAAAAAAACCATCTCACCTAAAGAATTTTTAAAAATCGCTACTCGAAATTCTTAAAATCTTATTCTTGGCAACTCATATTTATTTCCATAAAATATAATATCTATAATTGTAAAAACAAATAGTATTTTCTAAAACTTATTTCTATGAGATTTATAAAAAAAAAAAAAAGAGAAATCTTTATTGAAAATTAATTTAAATGCTTAAGTACATTAACGACATTTTAGATAGATTGCTTTCCTAAAAAGTTCTAAAAAATCACTACTCAAGCTTTTTTAGGATATCATCTTTGAAGATTTTTCGTTTATTTTTTTAAAAAAATTATTAAAAGTCAAGTAATAATAATATTATCTAGAAATACATTTATTTTTTAAAAACACTCATATTTATTAAAAACAATTGTTCACATATAAAGTGAAAATTTATTATTGAAAAGAAACTTTTAAATATTCCGATACTTTGGTAATTTTTAAAAGATTATTTTTACTTAAAAAATTTTCGAAAATCACTACTCAAAACTTCTTAAAGTATCATCATAAAAAATTCATTAAAATATTTTTAATTATTATTATTATTAATTCTAAAATTATTTTTATCCCACCCTAATAGTTTTATAAGAACACAATTGTTCATAAATAAGTTTACTTCCTATAAATGCATACTAACAAGCATTAAAACATATAAATACAAGGCATAAGAAAAAAAAAATCAAATTATACCTTTTAAGACTTAAGCCCAAAACAACTTGAATAATAGGGTCTATAACAAGAGCCCAAAAGGATCCATGCTGGTTAGGCTTTCTTTGAGTAGTGCAAAAGGCTTTGGAGCGGGCTAAGCTGATGGGCTACAGGCTGGATCAGGCTGATGGGTTACAGGCTGGGTCAATTCTGGGTCAAGTGGACCCACCCGATTCTTCATTCTCCTTTTTTTTTGTTTTTTAACTATAAATTCTTTGTTTTTTTTTAGACGTTTTTATCCTTCTAAAAAAAAAAAACTAACTTTCTTTGAAAAAATCCTCCAAGCAGAAACTGGTAACAAACTGCTGCCCTTGCTACCTCTCGCTGCTGCTATCGTCATTTGTCGCTCCGACCAGCGGAGCTCCTCGTACGCTGCCACTACTGGTTCTTTTTTTTTCTTCTTCTTTTTTCCTTCCCCCTCTCTTTTTATTCTTTTGGTCTGGCGCTCCAAGCGAAGAGCCCCTTTCTTTTCTTTTGAAAAAATTTTTGTGTCTGATCTGACCATTGTTTTCTTTCCTTTTTTTACAGGGTTGCTTGGTGTTGGTTTCCTCCCTCAAGGGGATTGTGATTTGCTTTGTTTTTTTTTTTTGTTGTTTTTTTTTTCTCGGTATGATTGTGGAAGTGGAAAAGGGTATTTGATGGTGGTTTCTGGTGGATTGTTTGAAGGCATGAGGAATGGCTTTACCACGGGTTTTAGCTGTGAAGTGGTTAGTTTTTGGTTGGTGGGGCTGTGGTTGTGCCGACGAGTAGGCTAGGCTTAGGTTTGCTGTCGAGAAGGGCTTGGATGTTGAGGTGTTTGGGGGGTGTTGGCCTGAAGCAGGCAAAGGGTGCAAGGATTTGGCTCGTATTGGTGACTATTGCGGGGTTTGTGTGAGGCACATTGGTGCTAGGCCGGGGCAAGGGTCTTGTGTGACTTGGTGATTGAATTTGGGGTTCAGTTGGGTAAAGATTTGGGTTTTAGTATATGCTGGGTCTGGGGCTAGGTGAAAGGGATTGGTGCTTGGAAATGGTTTGGAGTGGGTTGAAAGGTGCCGAGAAGGGGCTAGCAGGGTCTTGGCGAGATTTTAAAAATAGCGACTGTAGTGCGTGGGAGATATTGGTGTTGAGCTGAAGGCAAGGGTTTTGGGGGCTAGTGCTAGGTTGAGGGCTCGTTGTAGGAGTGGGTTATTGGTGGAAAATGGGTGCTTCCCCTTGGTGTTCAGTTTTTGTGATTTTTAGTCTGAATGATTGCAACACAGTCCAAAATATTCAGAATGCAAAGTAGTGGAGTTGAGAATGGGCTGTGGAGTGCAGTATGGTGGAGCAATGGGCAGGATAGTGGTTAGGCAGTGCAAAGTCTGAATATTCGTAGTGGCTGCCGGCCACTTCCTCTGATTTTAGTTTCTTTCTGTTTTTATTTGTTTCCTCTCTTTTATTTTAATTTAATTATAATAATATCAATAATTTAACTAATTAATTATTTATTTATAATTTTTCAATTAATTTAATTAATTCTAAAATATCAATAAAATAAAAAATAATTAATTTCGAACAAATTCGAACAAAATCATTTGATTTAATACTTAAATAGACTCAAATAAAAATATACAAATTGAGCTTAAAAAATCATATAAATTTAAATTAATTTGGATAAAATTGAATGTCTACACAAATCATAAAATATGAATCCAAAGAATCATTTTGCAGTAGATAACATTATTAGATCTAAATTTATGAGCAACATGTAACACATTTCAATTAAAATTTTATTTCCATATCAAAATAGTGCATTTAATCATTATTCACTATGTTTTATTGTTTCCACCATTTTGGCTTTGACTAAAAAAATTAATCATACAAATAGTATATGATTTAAATCCATTTCTAATCTAAATAACATCTTAATTGATAATAAAATCTACAAAATAGTCTAACTTTTTCTTTTTTAAAGTCTACATTAATCAATGTGGCAAATATTGAAATGGTTAAATAATCTTAAAATTGTAATTCTATTTAACACCTTAATAATAAGGACTTTATTCATTAATGTGTTATCTTTTAAATATTAATGCTTTACTAGGATGATTAGACCCAGGATTGTCCCTAGCCTTTTGTTTTTGAAGAAATACAAACTCCAAAACAATTAAACTTAAGGATGAAGGGGTTTATTCTTACCTTATGTAAATATTCGACAAAGACAAGTGTGGAGCATGTGATCCCTTTGCCAAAACCAATTGGGCAAATTACATCTACAACTATATATAAAAACAGTCCCCCAACTTCCCCAACTCCAATGTTTTCCACATAATGAATGTCATTTAAATTCGAAGATAGATTTGGGCATAAATGATGTTTCAACTGAACCTTTTTAGAAACTCAATTTTGATGAGTTACTTTCTCTTTCTATTTTCTTCTCTTCTTTTTGCCTTGGCTACCGCACTCTTCATCTTGGACGTCGTTATTGTCATCCACACCTTTGTGAGCTTTCGGGTCAACCTTCGGTTTAATTTTTGGTGATTTGTGTGGGAACAAGGTTGACTGGACCAATCTCCAGCGGACACTCCTTCGTTCTTGTTGGTTGGTGCTGTTAACAATTAGTACTTCTGGCTTTCTCTTCTCAGCTGATTCATCTATGAAATTAAGGTTTATCCAATCTTAGTTAGGAAAATTTTGGGTTTTGAGTGATGATATTTAGGCTTTTTATTTTTTGGATTTTTGAACATGATCTAGGAGAAAGAGAAAATGGGACAAAACAAGGATTTTTTTCCCACACGTTGTGAGTAAAAAAGGCTGTTCAGATTTCTATAGAATTTATTACAAATTATGTCTTTGTCTTTGCATGTCATAGAAACATAAAAGATCTTATGGTGGTATCTTTTATTGATTTCTAGTAAGTTTTTTTGGTTTTTAAATTTTTGGGTTTTGTTTTTCGACATTGGTATGACGAGTGATTGATTTGAATGTGAAATACTTCAGCATGGATTCATTAAAAAATATGTCTTTGTTTTTGCATGTCATAGAAACTCAAAAGATCTTATGGTGGTTTTTTTTACTGGTTTCTAGTAAGTTTCTTTCGTTTTTAAATTTCTAGGTTTTGTTTTTTATTCTTGATTTTTGGGGCGCATTTCTAAGACTATCAAAATTTATAACATTTTATACATAACAACAATAGAGTTGTCCCAAGACATTCGGTTTGCAAAATTGCCCTGTTTGGATGCTTAATGAGATCAAGATAAAGATGGAATTGTATCTTGCTTATATATGTGATTGGACATATCTTTGAGGCATTTTATGCGATTATTTATGCACCGTTGCCATTTCAGACCTTTTATTTCTTTCCTTTGTTTTTTGGATTCTTTATTAAGCATTAACATTGATATTTGATGCAATTTATGCACTTAAACAAAAACAAGAATAAAATTTTCTTCTTTCTTTATCTATTTTATGCTATCGATTGTTTGGAATTGTATCTTTTAATATTTTGTTAGATTGATTTGATGTTATAAGTCTCTATTAATCTTTAATTTTGTTATTAACATATTAATTGATAGACAAGTATAGTAGGGGAATAAACTTGATATATAAGATCTTGATTTGGAATTATATTAATTTATTATAATTTTTGGGTGTGTTAATCATAGTTGCTAATGCTATGCGTGTTTTTTTTTCTGACAAATTTCAATTGTGCTTATGTTATATAGACCTTGAGGAATTGAAAACCAGGCGCTTGATTTTGTGATGCTTTTTATGTAAATGGTTGTGGAGAACTTATTGCTCTTTTGATGCATGAAGATGGATTACAATATGCAAGTCAAAGTCCAATCCCACCTTGAAGTACGTTATTCTTTATTTTTAATTTTTTACCATCATTCATTCTATTTTATGCTATTGATTGTTTAGAATTGTATACTTTAATATTTTGTTGGATTGATTTCATGTTGTAGGTCTTTGTTAAATGCATATAAGGCACGGAAATCAAAATGTTTAAGTTTGTTATTATAGTATGAATTGATAAACAAATATAGTAGGAGAATAAACTTGAAAAATGAGATTTTGATTTCAAGTTATATTAATTTATTACAATTTCTAACATAGCTAACAAGTAAGTTGCTATTGATGTATTAAGATATGATAAGATTTGAGTATCTGATAGTCCTGTTGTTATGGAATCCTGCTAGATAAAAAATATAAGGTGTACACTCATCGACTTGAATAACTAACATCAAACATATGACGTTTTATTCCATCCAAAATAGTTGTGCTGAGTTTTAACACTTTGTTTAAAGATTATTTCTTTTAATAATTTTTTATTTCATAGATTGAAGCATAAGTAGGGAGACTTATATTAATTCAGAGTATCTTCTCTTATATGGTGGAGATGTTCCAAATACTAAAAAAGGATACTATAGCTCCAAATCTAGGTAATATAAAGATTATATGAATCTTAAAGTTGATTTTTCTTTTAGATTTTTTTAGGTTAAATTGTTATTTCAAATTAGATTTCTTAATGTTTATAATTAAATAAAATGTTTCTTCAAATGCAGGTATTGTCTTGAAGACTCATTATATAAGACTTTGGTAGCAAGAAAAATCATTCTTTGTGATGAGGTAAATGGTGGGGAAGGTGTAATAGCTATAGGAACTGTTGGTGCTATAATGCAAGATTACTCAGATTCTGCCTTCAATTTCCCCTTACCTATTTCTTGCTTAGGTTTCAGTCATACAAGTGAAGTTTTAAGCTACTTGAATTCAACAAGACTTTTTTTTCAAAAAAAAATTCTTTCTCATATATAATTCATTACTGAAACTGTGAAAAATATAATTAAATTACCTTTCTTGCCATGTTTCAATAGAAAACCAATAGCAACAATATTCAAAAGTATTGGAGAAATGGATGAATTGGCCCCATATGTAATTTCATTTTCATCAATGGTGCCTAACATTTTGCAATGAACATTTTCAAGGTAAATGAAATAAAATTTCTCCGTTTCCTATATGATGTATCAATTTTTTTCTTACACCAAACTTGGAACATATATTTCTTAATTTCTCCATCTACAGCCTGACTTAACCATACCTGGAGTTAACATGTTGGTGGCCTGGTCCCAAGGTACAATTGTAATAGTATTTGAAGGGGACAATAGAGTAGTTCCCTACAAAATACTCTTTGGTACATCCATGTCTTACCCATATGCAACTGTTGCAACAACCTACATCATGTCATTTAATCCAACATGGCCTCTTGCTGGTATTAAGTCTGCTCTAATGATTACAGGTATTAGTTTAAAACAAAACCCAAAGTTACATATTTTGAAAGCTTTACATATAACTATTTTATCCTATTTTTGATGTCTTCTACAATTGTTCAATTGCATATTGAGATGCTTTCTTTAAGGTTTGATAAGGTACTATTTATAGTAATATTTTTTATATTAAATGCAACTGTTAATATTCAATGTGATAATTTCATGGCATTGGAAAAAAATATTTACTTAATAAAGTAACCTTAGCAAATTCCTTATTCATTTAAGAGTCATTTAACTGCCTACTTTTCATATTGTAGATAATTTAACGTACTTAATCTAGAAAAAAATTTTGAAATTATTGTTATTGGATGTGATTTTCATGTATTTATGTAACTTTATATTGATGTCTCGCACTTCTCTTTCTCTTGAATCTATTTATATTCCTATATGTCATCATGGATGCTTTGAATATTGACAAATGGAAAGCTAGTAATGCAAGGTAATTTTCTCTTACTAATAGCTTATAAAAGCTACTTGTCTTTTTCATCTTTGCCTTGGTCCACATTTAGAGGTTTGTTTTCTACCACTTCAGCTAACCCTTGAAGATGGTTGTTGTCTGCTTAGTTGAGGACTACAACCACTGTCCCATTGTTTAAAAGATTTTGGAGTTTCTTGCCAAGGTAAAAAACCATCAAAAGCTTCTATCACTGTATGACTTTTTTATACAAGTCATTTCATTATGGGAAAATAAAGTTGATTTATATCATTTTAATTGTTCAATGCTTTATTTTATTTTATTATCATTTTAAATGTTCTCACATTTTTACAGATTAATTTAATCAAATGTTAATAATAAATCTGAAGTGAAGCCCAAGCATCATTATAGTAGTTAATCACTTGGTCCCTTACAGACTAACAGAACGGGGCTTATGATCTAAGGGTTCTTGTTCAAAAAGTTTTCATACTATTTCATGATTAACTCTATAAAATTTGGAGTTTCACCTTTATACAACCAATAGCCGTATAATTTTATTAAACCATGTAAACAACATAAAATGATGTATTATAATTAATAATCTTGATATAGTATTCCTACTTGTAACTCGTTAACTGATAAATAATTTTGCAAGCATTAAAAATATGTTGTAAAACTCTATTTGTAGTACACTTCCTTTTACATTTATTGTGAACAAAGGCCAATCAATGGGTTCTATTATCATTAACCCATTTTTTTTTTCAATTATCTTGTTAAATATTGAATAGATTCAACCAATTGGAATTCATGTCTGGCAATAATAGCCATAGTTCAACACAGGTTTGAAAATTCTTATTTCAACCCTTTCAATGTTTAGAGATTATTAAGCTATTGATATGTGAAAAGTTCACACACTAAACAGAAGTTAATATAAGAAATCTATTAATGCAAAACATTCCTTATGAATTTATGTGAATTTCAAATAAAGCAAGTTTGGACTTAACTTTCGCTTCAATTTCAAAATAAATCTGTCTTGTCTACCATCATCACCCTTCATTAAAAATTTCATAAAACTAAAAAAAATAAAACCTTAAGATTGCTAAAACATGAGGTTTGGTAAAAATGAGAAAATTGATGATAGTTTTTAAGGTGTGTAACTGCCATAACGGTTTTAGGACTACTAAACAAAAATTTTAATAATGTGAAAATAAAAGGAGTTGTCATCAATCTTTTTGGTTCGATGTGATTGGTCACCTACAAGCTTATTTTTTTAATAAAATTTTAAAATAAATTAAAACTTCTTAAAAAGACAAATTTTGTTTGATTTGCAAAAACAAATTTGAGTTCAAGAGTACAGTTATACATAGAGAAGCATTAGCACCTCATAATGGCCATTTTAAAAAAGGGTACCAACTGATCTTATGTTATTTTTTTACTTTGATAAAAATGGCCTTAATTATAATATTTAAAATAATCTTGTTAATTTTTTTATATTTTACAAAAATCTTTTTAAAACCTTTTATACAGGAATAACATAAAAATCTTTAGTTTTGGAATATTTTCTAAATTCCACAATATTGAGGTGAAATTTCAAAGAATATTTTTCGATTTGGGATTCTCATAATAATCTTCAAAATTTGGCGTAATATTTTTTCATAAAAAATAATTATTAAGAAGCTTTTTAATATCTAGGTGGGGTTTGAAAGGTTATTTTAACTTAAAAATATTTATTTTTATTTTTAAAAAATAAATTTCCAAAATCGTCATTTATTACTTTATATTTTTTTGACAATAACAAAATGCATGATGAAGCATAAAGTAGACAAATGATACAAATTAAAAGATTCAAATGATCGATTGAATTCATCGTTAGACGTTTAATTTTATCTCTTTTTATTATTTGTTTATCATTCATTTAAAAACATTTAGTGATAAAAGGAATTTTATTTATTATTATTTGTTATTATTATTATTTTTTTTTAGTTGAAAATTTTTCTATAATTCCCCATACTTAGGTGAAATTTAAGAAAATTAATCCTCTATTTAAGAAATTCTCATAATTATTTTTAAATAAAAATGAAAATTTAGTTCTGAGTTTAGTTTTTCCCAAGAACTCCTAAATTTTACTATATCTAAAAACATTCCACGATTTTCCACTATTCGATCCCTTTGAAATTTTAGTATGTTGCTATTCTCTCATTGACCTTCATTTTCGCCATTTAAATCTCCCAAAAAATCACCATCATTTGCCACCAACATTACTGTTGTTGTCTGTTACTGCCATTAACGATGGTTTTCACCATCCTTTTGCTTTTCTTTCTTCTCCTCCAAGTTTCAAGACCCAAACCATCTCAAATTAGCCAACTCGAAACCCGTTAGCACTTTTTTATATTTATTTTATATTTTTTTTAGGTGTTGTTCAACACTTCTTCTCCATTAATCTAAGGGATGTGTTTGATTTTTTTGTTTTCTTTGTTTTTGGTTTTTTAGGATGTTGTGGCTTGATGTGGGGATGTGTGTGTGTGTAAGTGGGCTGTTGAGGAAATGGTTGATAGTGGAGTATTTGATGAACTTGTGCTTAGAGTCAGTTAGGGGTAAAACAAGAGTCAAAAATAAAAAGCTAAAAATAGGGGAGGCATTTGGAGAAGGAAAATCTGGAAAGCTGGATACAATGGCAAATATAATTTCAGTTATTTTTTTTTTACTTTTTAATTTTTGTAAATTTTCAATTAATTAAAGTAATTAATTTTTAAAAAATGAAATTGGGCCTTCAAAATTAAATTTGGACTCACATTGAACTTTAGGCCTTTAAGCTCGAATAACTGAATTTCAGCCTATGCAAAATAATTCGAAAGCAATTAATCCTAAACAAACCCGAACAAGCTTAATTCAATTTAATTGTTTAAGTCAACCCAAATCAAAAGGTTCAAATCGAGCATAAAACAGATACATTCGAATCGACATAAACAAAATTAGGTGTTTATAGCTATCATTCTTTGCAAATTACTAAGAATCAATAATATGATAAAAACATAAACAACAATTTTTTTCGGAGTCAATGATTTGATGTTTTTTTTCAAAAGTTTGTTTTAACTTTGTGATTTTTTTTTTGGACTTTTGTTTTTTATTTTTTGAATTTGTATAGTGTTTTTGGATTTTTTGTTTTTGGTTTTCTTTGGAATTTTCTTGAATTTTTTTAATTTTTTTTAGTTCCTTTCATTAAGGGTTTCATAACTTTTAAAAATAGATCTAAAAGCTCATCTAGTTAGAGGCTCTACAATTTTTGAAAATATATCTAAAAGCTTTTTTTCTTAAAGGCTCCACAACTTTTAAAAATAAATATAAAAACTTCTCTCGTTAGGAATTCCACAACTTTTGAAAATAGATTTAAAAAGTCCATTCCTTAAAGGCTCCATAACTTTTGAAAATAAATTTAAAAGCTATTCTTATTAGAGGTTCTATAACTTTTGAAATTATAACATAATAACTCCAAAATTATGCCTTGAGGTCTTACAAATCTGGACATTAAAACAGATTCAGCTCAAAAGGTTTACAAATCTTGCCTGAAGGACTTTAAAACTTTCTTTTTTAGAAATTATATCTAGAGGTCCTACAAATTTGGACATTGAAACAAATTTCACTTAGAAGGCTTATGAACTTTGCCCAGAGGACTTTAAAATTTTCTTATCTAGGAAATCTTTAAAATTCTCAACGTTTTCTTTTCTAAAATAACAAATGCTTCTAACTAATATCATATTCGTTTTTTCATTTTCTTTGACAACTTTTTGATGATGAGCCTTAAGGTCTTACAAATATTCAAAGATTTTGCTATAAAGATTTACGAATGTTATCCAAAGGACTTAGAGATTAAGCCTGAATGTCTTATAAATCTTGAAATCTATCAATGCTTCTCTGAATAGAGGTTCTACAACTTTAAAAAATTTAAAACATCTTGCCTTGGAGGATTTGTGAATAGTTCTTATTTTACTTGGATGACTTACAAATTGTTCTAATATTTAGCTGGAGGTTTTATAAATTGTTTTCTAAAAATTTCCTTCTTAAAAAAAATAAATGTTCAATTTTTAAGATTTCTTAAAACTTGGATATCACCAAAAAAAAAAAAAAAGAGATAACTTTATATATCACCATCGAGGAAATGTAAACTTTGGATATTGTCACTAAAGATGATTCATATATTACAACTGAGGAAAACTCAAATATCACTACTGAGGAGAACTCAGATATCACCACCGAGATAATATAGATGATTTTGATATCACCATCGAAAAGAACTCAAATATCACCTTTAAGAGAACTTAGATATCACCATCGAGAGAATACAAATAAATAATTTTGGATATCACCACCAAATGATTTTAATGAAATTCATACTTGAATACTTAGATATTACCATTGAATGATTTTAAAAAAATTTGAATATCATCACCGAAAAAGTTTTAAAGAAAACTTGATCTCAACATTTTTCTTAATTGACACCAACTTCATTGAGCTTAATAGCTATGCTGACTAGTTACATTGAGCTTGAAAAATCTCATTGGTGCCAATTAAACTGAGTTTAAACCTTATTGGTACAAGCTAAATTGGGTTTAAATCTTATTAATGCCAGTGAAACTGGCTTAGATCTTATTAATGTTAGCTAAATTAGGCTTAAATCTCATTGATGCCAACTAAACTAGGCTTAAATCTTATCAGTGCCAGTTAATTTGGGTTTAAATCTCATTAGTGGTCATTAAATTGAGTTTAAAATTTGAATACTAGCTAAACTAGACTTAAATCTGATTTCATTATTATATCTTATCTTTTTCATTCATTTTTTCAAGAACCATTTTGCCTTTTATGCATCCTTTTTCGACTCTTTAAACTTTTTTGATATTTTGGCCTCTTGTTAAACTACTTTTTCTTTTTCTTATTTTTTTCTCCTCTTTTCCCTGATATATTTCTTTATCTTTTTTTTGCTTTCATTTTTTTTTCAAACTCTTTTCTAAAAAATGTTCTTTTTTATTTTTTCATGATTTAAAATGTTTATGTTTACTATCTCTTTTTTTTTTCAATATTTACAAAGTTAACAAATGCAATGTTGACACAAATGTCTATTCTCAACAAACGATGTAAATGCAAATGTCTTTATGTAAATGCAAGAATCCATGTCATGATGGAACTTTTTCATGATGAGATACTCAATGCAAATGTAAGTGACCTTTTCATGATGCAGATGCCAATGTTTTTTTTTTTTTCCATGCGGATGACTAGACAATGATACAAATGCAATTTTTTTTCATAAGACAAATGTACCAAACAAAGATGCAATTACAAAAAAAAATGTTTTTTACTAGCAAATTTTCTTTTCATTATGCTAATGCCTTTTACTAATGCAAATGCTAATGTTCATATTTGATATAGATGCCCTAAAGGTATAAATACAAATTTACAAATTATTTTTTCAATAATGCAAATGTCCCCTACAATTAAAAAATTTTATTTAAAAATGGTGAACCCGTGCAAATGCAAAAATTTTAATGATGTATATGCCCTAACATGGATGGAAACACTAATATTTAAAATGGTGATGTAGATATAGGTCAAAAAATGTAAATGTTAAAAATACCATTTTTTAAAAAAATTTTCTTTCTCAATTCTACCAACTCTTTATTGCCCTTCTAATTAAATCTTTAACTTTTTTCAAAATGATCTCGACTTACCGTTCTCATATTTCTTCACCTATTTTGATCTTGTTCTTTATCGATTTTTGCTTTCTTTGCTTTTCAAATAGGCTTTCTTGATTTTTCTTTCATTTTCTAATACACTTTAATTTTATTTCCACCTTTAACATACAATATGCAACATGCATTTTAGATTCGATTGCAAAATCAAAAAGACAAAGCACTATGTACCTTCTATAAAAATCTTTTTCTTTTTTGTTTTTAACAACATTAATTTTTCAATGAAAAATATTTTTCTTTTTGGAATCCAAACTAATCTAAACATTCTCACAATTTGATAATTATCATTTGCATTAAAGATGATTTCTTTATTTTTCACAAAAATGTGTGACTAGTCACTTAATTTTTTTTTTAAATGACTAACAAAATTGTCCCACATAATTAAATTTCAAGGTCAAAGATAAAGAAGTATCCAAGCAAATATGACTTTGAAGTCTTTTGAAAATTGTCATTCCCTATTAGAAGTGAAAAAGGTGACAGCGGATTGAATGGTTTAACAAGCCACGATTTCGTTCGTTCAAGAAGGCTTCGCAACTTGAGGGAAATAAAAGGGATGTATACTTTCCTTGTAGACTCAGAAATGAAATATAAATTTTGTAAAAAGCATGAATTCCTTGAAAACCAAACATGTTTTGTAAGCATAATTACCTATAATGGCCTTAACCCTATTAAAACAACTACCTTAGGCAGTTTACTTGGAATGAAAAAAAAAAACTACCACAGGTAGTTTACAAACCAAAATGAATTGCCGCCCATCATTAAAAAAAAATAAAGATGGCATTCAGCCATTTTTAACAAAAAGGTGAGAAAGTTTTCTTTTTTACAACATAAAAACGAAAAAGAAATTAACAAAAGTAGAGAGAGCAATCAAGTAGGTATTGAATAACTCTTAGTGAGGAAATCTTGCATTATTACGTTGTGGAATCAAATAATTTTTGTATTGTGATCTTTTTTAATGACTAGTGATTCAAGTTAGATTTTCACTTTCGTTTCTGCTTAACAAGTAAGTATATATGATTATGTTCATATATGTTTTGCATAAAAATTTATCTAACATTAGTATTAGAGCCAAGTTGGCTTGTTTTCTGGTTCGTTTGTATGTTTTGCATAACTAAAAAAAATATGATATGTTTTTGCATGATTATAAACATCTATAGAAGTTGACATAATTTTTGTATTCTAGATATAACTAATGTTGTTGGGATAATTCTTGGAATAAGAAAATGCCATTAGTGTTTTGTCATTTTGATAATTTTTTTCAATTTTAAGCAAAATTTTTAAAAAAATTATCCTTATTAACTTTGGGATGTTGGATCAAAAAAGAATAATTGATATGAGTCTTAATCAATTTTTGGACTTGTGTTGACTCATGAATTCATGATTTTTTGTCATATGTTATTATAGAAAATCATGACTATTTTTGTGAGGATTTCTATCATTCCGAGGGCATTGGTGTAATTTTTTAGAGTCATAAGGCTAAAGGTAGAATTGAGGCAATACCTAATGGATCCAAATGATGATATTGAGAGGCATATCAACAAGGTCAATGGCATGATCTAAGAATTGATCTAGTGTGATAACATGCACATTAGGAATGACTAGATCAAATATGAAATGTTGATTGATACATTTTTGACACCTAGACAAAAAAATCTTTTTTAAGATATTTAAATGTCTTTGAGAAATGATCTTAAGCATGAACCATTAATTAAGAGTTTTGTGAAGGAATACATGAAAATGGGAGCAAAGAGGAGTGTGACCCTTTCAGTCTACTTAACTTTTCATAATAGGAAACACTAAATTCTCTGACCTCTGTGGATAGGTAATGTGAATGCAAAACTATCAAAGAAATTTTTAAAATCTATCCTTATTCTTAAACAAGTCATTCAAAATGATTAAGAACATGTTTTATTAACATTTAGTATATATATTTATGTTTTTATTATGAAAATGTTTTTGGATTTGACTTATGTTTTTTTGTAAGACTTGCTTGTTTGAAATTAGTATGTATATGTTATTGGTTATAGGTTGGTAATCTTATAGTTAGTGAGAGTTCTAAGATAAATGATTTGTTTTATCTTAGAATGATTGATTTTTCACACTAAAATAAATTAGTGATAATCAAACACATTTTTAAAAAAATAGAATTTGATTGCAAACCTAATGATATTTAGGTCTCATTTTAATGTGAATGATTGTCACTATTTTATTTGTGACATTATAGAGAAATTAGAAGTGTGAAATGCTAGGCATTAATTAGTGCATAATATATCTCTTGAATGTAGAATTATACATAGAAATGGTTTTTGCTTCTAAGAATATTTTTGCTGAGTTAAATAAGGGTGAAAAGCTGAATGGGGATAATTATGATATCTGAAATATGAAAATCCAATATGTACTTGATGAACAAAAGGATCTTGATGTTCTGAACAATGTTCTTAATGAGCTCGATGAAGGGAATACATTCTAGTCTAAAAAAGACTGAAAGGCATATGAAACCTGAAAAAAAGCATTTTATTGTACAAATTACGTTGCTTAGCAATATAGAGAATAATATTATGCGCAAGTTTCAATCTCATGGAATAATTAAAAAAATGTGGAGTGCTTTGAAAGCAAAGTTTGGTGCAACTTCGGTTACCAGACTTAGATAGTTCATTATTAAATTTGACACATACAAGAAACAGCCTAATTATAAAATAAGATAGCATGTAAGAGAGATGTTAAACATGATAAGTGAGCTAAAAGAGGCTCTCTACACTCTAACAGATGAGCAATGGTTCAAGCTATTATCTATTATTTACTACACAGCTAAAAGTATATGAAAGTGTACCTTACCTACAATGAGAGTATAAGGACTTTTAATGATGTTTTCTGTCATCTTCAACTGGAGAAAGATCATATGGAAGCATCTAAGTCTAATATTGATGTTTAAATGGTATCATCCAATTCAAAAAAAGTTTAAGACTTCAAACATAGGTCACATGGTGAGAATAAGGATAAAACTCATAAGAGGCCAATAAGTGGCCAAATCGATAAATAACAAGGTTCTAAGGCTCATTCTAAGAAGAAAAAACTGAGAGTTAAGTGCCTTAATTATAGCAAAAAGAGTCACTTTGCTCGTGAATGTAACAAGTGTAAAAAAGTATAAACATTTAAAGCATTTTTACGTAATGTTAAAAGTATTGTGTTTATTTCTAATACTTTTATAATGATTGAATCACATTTTTTGTTTATTGTAAACTCAGGGACCACAGACTATGTAGCATAAAACAAGAATGTATTTATAGATTTTCATTGAATTCCACAAGGAACAAAATGGATCTATGTAGGAAACAATTATCAAATTAAAGTAAGGGAAATTGGCATCTGTAAGCTATGCATGCATGGTGGAAAAATCTTTATCCTACATGATATATTTTTTGCTTATAATATTTGACAAAGTTTGGATCTATCACTATTTTTCTTAGTTTAGGATTTGTTTTAAATTTCAACAATATTGGTTTAAGTTTGTATTTGGATACAACTTATTATAGATATAGATATTTATCAGATGGTTTTATTATGTTAAATATTATTCTGCATAGTAATCTAAACTTTTCCTTTATGATTGATTCTGACGTGAATATTGATGTGAATATTTGCCATGCTAGACTTGGCCATTAGGTAAAAAAAGAATGGATAGATTAGTAAAAGAGGGATTACTAGGCACTATTGAGAAAGTTAATTTACCATTATGTGAAAGTTGTCTAGCAAAAAAATGATTAAAAAATTATTTGGTAAAGGAACTAGAGTTAATGTCTCATTGCAATTGATACATTCCCACATTTATGGCCTAATGAATGTCAGGTAATGGAAAAGAGGTCAATATTTCATCATATTCATCGATGATTTTACAAGTTTTGGGTTTGTCTATTTGATTTCTCACAAGTCTGAAGCATTAAAGTGTTTTAAAAAGTATGTGACCTTGGTAGAGAATCAATTAGATAGAAACATTAAAGCATTAAGAATGGATCAAAAACGTGAGTATTTGTTCAATCAGTTCAGATAATTATATGATGAAAATGGTATTGATAGGCAGTTGACCGTTTCTAGGACTCTATAACAAAATGGTATTGCGAAAAGTAGAAATAGGACTCTTCTAGAAATGGTGAGGTCTATAATGGCCTAAGCAAATTTGTCAGTCACCTTTTTGGGTGATGCATTGTTAACTGCTGCTTATATACTCAACAGAGTACCTTTTAAATTGGTTACATCCATCCCTTATGAATTATGGACTGGGAGAAAACTTGATCTTAGTAATTTGAGATCATAGGGTTGTATTACCTATGTATATGAGATTGCTCATCCACATGGTAAGCTAGGTCCTTGAGGCAAAAAGAGTATATTTGTAAGATACTCCAAGCTTTTAAAAGGATACATTTTATAGGTGAACAATTAAATGGGAGTGTAATTGAATTTGAATATCAAAATGTCACTTTTTTATAAAGTGAATTTTCAAAAAAAGGTGAGATAGATTAGGAAATGTCTCTTTACAAGAATGAGAAAGCAAATGACTTATTAATTCCAAATCAATTAATGCATGTTCCTAATTAAGAACCAATATTATTTCATCTAAATGGGAGCATGACTAAAGATAATGAATTTGGTGAATTAATTTATCAAGAATCATAAATCAAGTGAAGTAATCATGAAAATATTCCTTGACATCATTTTGACATATAAAAAGAAGCATTCCTAATTACCCCATAAGATGAAAAAGAGCCAAGAAATGTTAAAAGAAGCTCTCTCAATTTTCGTAAAAGAAAAGTGGATGAAAGTAATGGAAGAAGGGATAGAGTCTATGAGATCAAAACATGTTTAAGAATTGGTTGAAATTCCTAAAGGACATTAGTGATTGGGAACAAATGGATTCTTAAGATTAAGTATAAGTTAGATGGGACAATTGAAAGATATAAAGCCCGTTTAGTAGCGAAGGGTATACTTTACAAAAAGGGATTGATTATGAAGAAACTTTCTCTCTTGTTGTAAGATTTATCTTGATATGTTTAATACTAACCTTTGTAGCCAGTTTAGGTTTGGAGTTACATCAAATGGATGTAAAAATTATCTTTCTAAATGGAAGACTAGAAGAGAAAATTTATATGAAACAACCTATAGGTTTCATTGATAAAGGTCAAAGCAATGGTATTGATTTCCAACCTTAAATAATCTTTCATTGATACAGACTGTTAAAATTAATTTCCAACCTTAAATAATCTTTCAACCAGTGGTGTATTAGATTTCATCAAGTGATAATTTCATATGATTTTATTATGATTGATGAGGGCCACTATGTGTATGTCATAAAAGATAAAGATAAATTTACGATCTTATCACTTTATGTAGATGACATACTATTGGCTGACAATGCTAAAAAGTATGTCATTAAAGTGAAAACATTGTTGTCCTCAAATTTTGAAATGAATGACAAAGATGAAGCAACTTACATACTTGGTGTAAAAATTATGAAAAAATCACTCCAAGAAGCTGTTAGCTCTTTCACAAAGGCAATACATTAAAAAAGTTCTAAAATGATTCAATAAGTAAGATTGCAAGCTGATAGATACTCTTATGATGAAAGGTAAAGGCTTTAGCCAAAAAATATATCTTAAGACTTCATAAGAAAACGAACAAATGGTGAGAGTTCCTTACTCTAGTGATGTTGAAAGCCTTATGTATGCTATGATGTGCACAAAGCGAGACATTTGCTATGGCATGAGCATGGTAAATAGATATCAATCCAATCCAAGTTAACCCCATTGATAGCTGATAAAAAGATATTGAGATATCTAAAAGGCACTATAGATTATTTGTTGTATTATCAAGGAAGTGATATGTATTTAATTGGCTATACGAATGTCGATTGAGAAGAAGATTTAGATGAAAAAAATTTACCTTTAGCTACGTTTCTTGCTAAATAATAGGGCTATTTTGTGGAATAGTAAAAAACAGACTTGTATCGCACTATCTATAATGGAAGTTGAATTTGTAGCATTTTTTGTAACAGTACAAGAGACTATTTTGCTTAAGATATTCTTGAATCATTTGGAATTTGAAAAGGATAAGTCCAATTCAGTGTTGGTGAATTATGATAGTCAAGTTGCAATCGCATTCATAAAGGATCCCAAATATCATTTTAAGACCAAACATATAGATATCAAGAATAATTATATAAGAGACATGATTGCATAAAAAAAAGTTAACATGTAATACATTTCTATGTATAAAAAGATTGCAGATCTATTTACTAAGCCTATACCTAGAAATGTGTTTTAATAATCAAATTAGATCTCTAGGATGACATAGATGTCAATATACATGTACTGTTTAAATAGTTTTATATGAACAATGTATGATGTTTTCCATTTGAGTTGACTTATATTGAATACAATTAATGCCATTAAAGTTTACTACTCTGTTTTGAGATACATACGCACATGTGTATATATGTATATATACGATATGATTAAAAAAGTATATCAAATAAATGATTTACCTTTTCACATAAGCAATCACCTAAATGGTTTGATATCATAGAGGTGAGATTAGTTTTAAGCTATGGATCCAAATTTGAAGCTTAAAATAGAATCGCCTTAATAAGGTATCAATAGGAGGTCACTCGATATTGAGCTTGTGACTGAAAGTGAATAAACCCACAATTCACTTTGTCTGTCTTAATATGCCAAGTGAAAGTCCTGTTAATTATATGAAATTAAGTAAAGTTATGGACTCAAGTTAAATACTGAGACTATCTAAACTATCACTTGTACGGTACTGATATATAAATGATGAAAAACATATGCTTCCTTGGAAAAAAAAAGTAATACCGTAGCATATGTTTTATACAACATGTGCATTGTTCGATGAACAAAGGTAACTGAAGAATATATCTCAGTTTTTTATTATGTGAAACCTTTGAGATTAAAGGATCACGTATTTAGTACCCTCAAGAACTTTGGACTATTTCTTTAAGTTTTAGTTTAATGGTAACTATCTTGGATTGTTGTCAATGGTCATAAATAATTTGATCTAACAGGATATATCTGGATAGTAATTAAGTTGAAATAGAGATTTTAAAAAATGAAAAGATCATTTTGGTGTCATATTTGGTTGTATTTAGAGGTCGACCAATTATGTTTAAAATGTCGAGCATAATTGTAAATACACAAGTGTATCATACAATATAATAAAAGAGAGATCGTGAGAAATTTGAAATGTGACTGAATGAGTCTAAGGTACTGCATACTTACTTTACTTGTATTTGAAAGGTACTATACATACCTAACAGTTGTATAAGTGACTATATGTGATTATGAGCTGCTATACGCACCTAATAGTCCTATAGCAATTGAGCTATCAAATAATATTCGTCGCACGGCTTATTTCCTTATATGATCCCAATACAAATAATAAAAAAATGTTCTTGAGATCTTGAGAGTTTAACACTCATTTTATATGAGTGAAAAATGTAAGCATAATCGTTTATAATGCGCTTAAAACAATTGTCTTGGGCAGTTTACTTGAAATGAAAAAAAAAAAAACTAGTATAAGTAGTTTACAAATCAAAATGGATTGCTACCCATCATTTTTAAAAAAATAAAGATGGCATTCGGCCATTTTTAACAAAAAAGTGAGAAAGTTTTTTCTTTTACAACGTCAAAAATAATAAAAAAATAATAATAAAAGTAGACTAAGCAATCAAGTGTGCATTTAATAACTCTTAGCGAGGAACTCTTGTATTCGATGTAAAGGACTTATGTTGTGGAATCGAACAATTTTTGTATTGGAATCTTGTTCAACGATCAATAATACAAGCCAAAATTTTGCTTTTGCTTCCGCTTAACAAGTAAGTATATATGATTATGTTCATATATGTCTTGCATGAAAATTTATCTAACATGTTTGACACTTTCTTTAACTCTAACTATGGCATTTTGATAAATGTGAAGGTTAATTGTGATAGGTTTAGGATTTTGGAAAGTCATTTTAGAAAAGGAAGAAGGCTCAAATTTTTAATATCAATCCCTTTAATGGATTTCAAACTTTTAAAGAGTTGACATTCTTAGATTTTTGAGGGTCTTAGTTACATCTTATTGACCTTTATTATTTTTCTTGGCATTAAGAGTGGTTTCAAAATCTTCTAAGTTTGCTTTATACTACCATTTTTTAGGTTTTTCACCCTAGAGCCACATTTTTTTTTTTTCTAAATTTTTATTATTCCATCATGCACTCAATAATGCAAATTTCATCCAAAATGGGTTAATGGTTCAAACAGGTAATTGGACAATGAAGAAAGACAAAAGACTTATTGATGATATGGTGTTTTTATAAAATGAACTTTTCAAAGCACATAATGTAGGCTAGAGTTCAAGATTTTAAAGGAAAGAATAAGTAGGCCTAAAATGTGTTTAAGAGTGGTTAAACCAAGGATCATATCATAACATATGAAGCATTCTACTTGTCTTTTTACTTCTATAAACTTGCTACTAAATCATTTTATTCTTTTTTCTTTTTTTGTATTTTTCCTTTTTTTCCCTTGTATTTTTACTATTTTTTGCTCTTACTTTTTTTTTTTTAATATACTCACTTCTGATTGATGAGTTCAAAACTTTTTTAGAAACTTAATTTGTTGGACACTTGCCCTTTGACATATGAAGTTCTTTTTTTATACTTGAAGTAAGACTTCATCATAACTGATTATTAAATATGTCCTTCTTTTGCCTTCTAATATGGATGGCGATTCTTGATCAGGATTTTATTTAGAATAAATCCATTAAGTTCAAAGATGTAGCAAGTGGATAATTTTTTATGCTTATGAAATGATAATGAAAAACGACCATTCGTCATCTTAAGCACAGTTACTTAATTTGAAAATGAATTCCTTTTAAGAAATAAATTTAAAGAAAGTTTTTTTTTACTTTTTTTGAGATTTTCTAGTATTCTTGACTTTTATTTTTTGGTTTTTGCATTTTGGCTTCTCTTGGTTTCCTTTACAAAATTTTTTATTTTTTTCTTTAATTTTAGAATTTTCAAGTCTTTATTTGGATTTATTTGAATTTCTTGAGTGCATGATATCACAATTTTTTTTGTTTTTCTCTTTTTACTTTCCTTTCTTTTAAAAATTTTTATATGCTATCTAAGTCATACATAACTCATAAAAGATGTCCCACTTTAACATGCCACTTAAAATGAAAACCTGTATGATAATGACAATCATGTTGATGAACTCGCTTGGGGTCTCAAATTATTCATTGGCACAAATCAATCAAGTAAGGACAATGAATTAACTTTGCTTTTTTGGTCAATGTGCGTTAATACATGAACAAGGCAAAGTGAGAATTGGGCTTTTATGTGTTTAAGGTCATTTGATGAAGTTTGAACATTTTGGTTTTGTGTGTTTTAGGTCATTTTAATTCCCATTCTCCATGGAGGTCACCACCTCTACCATCAAAACTGCATAATCAGCTGGCAAATGGTTGTAGACCAAAATATTTGATTGTAACGGGAGCCGTATCCTATTTCATCCCACAATGTTTTTGCTACTAATAAATAACACTGACAATTCAGCCTCTATTCATTTTTAATCTAAAGATAATGTCATCCTTACTCATTATCTTCATCGCTTTAAATAAAAAAAATGATAACGAAGATTTCCATACTAATTGAATGAATGATTAATCTTTTTTTTCTTGCTCAATTATAGGCTTAATTGCCTCTAAAAATCATAAATTCACACCACAGGAAAGCAAATTAAAACATAGTAAAGTAGTATATAGTCTGAGTACGTATTTACTAACCTAAATGAAAATAACAAAGTAACAAGCCCTCTATATACTAATTTATATTTTATAGTATTAAGTTAGATGATTATTCATCAATATACCTTAAACATTAGATATTTGTCAGTAGACAATGCTACATGCACTTATCTCATATATTTCTTCTAGATTATTATAGGTGTTTTTTTGCCCAAAACATCTTCAATATTCTCTCCAAAAATTTTTAAAGCAATTGTTGAAGGTATTTTTGTCCTGAAAATGCCTAGAATAATTAATTACAAATAATCTCTACAAAAACCTAAAAAAAGGCTAAAGGGAGGGATCGAACCTACCACATTATAGTTAACATCTATATGATCCTAAAATTTTGATATGATATTTATTGAAGGCGTTTTTAACTAAAAATACCTTCAATAATCGCATACATTTTTTTATGAGGGGATTATTAACCCATTTTTTGCCAAAAATGCCTTTAGTATTCATTCAAATTTTTAAAACAGGATTATTCAAATCATTTTAGTCAATAAATGTAGCTAATATCAAGTATTGAGTGACGTTTATAAGTAACAACATTATTATTTAAATATTTAGTGGTGTTTTAATAATAAGGGCCTTAAGTTTTATAAAAACACAGAAGCTAGTGGCGTTTGTAAATGAAATGCTACTACAAAACTGCCATTAATCTTTTATTTCCTTGTAGTGTTACTTATTCTAGAGACTTAAGTTAAAAAGTACGTGCTAAAATTTTTACAAATTATAATAGAATTTTGAAAAACTATATATTATATGAATGTGTGAAATGAATGGATTAGATGAGTGTAAATAATTATTTATTTTTATTTATTTATTTAATTATAATTAAACTATTCCTTTGGTAAGTCACAATGCTAATCAATCAATAAGCAGAAGTAAAATTGAACAAAAATCATCCTCACAACAAGAGACAGCAAACACAGTTTGATACTCAAGTTATCTCTATTCATGGATGAAAAAAGAAATTTATTAGTTGTAAAGAATTATAAATATATTGACACTACCAAATCCAAACATACATAAATCAATCTCAACTCAAACAAACACTTACCACACCTATAGACACTCTCATTTTCCTTTGGTCTCATACTCCTATCAATAATCATTTTTCATTTAAATTTTGTCTTAAAAAAAATTTTTTTTATCTTTCAAATAATATCTACCAAATCTGAAAATTTTCTTAAACATAACTTTTATAAAAAATTTGAATCACTATTTCTAGCATGTTATTGGAATCTAAGAGTTATCAACTAATTACAAATTTACAAGCAGCAGCAACCAAAGTTAGTGGCATTAAAGAATAGACACTTGCCCCTCATACTTTCACCAAAAATTATTAACTGTATAGAATCTTCTTGTCTTGGCTTGAATATATTATAATCTATTTAAAGTTATATAATGTGAAGTTTCAACATAAAAATGTTACTTTATTAAGCAATTATTTGATGATAGTTTATTGAATCTATAATTCAAAGTATGTTTATATTAATTAGTATTTTATTTGAAAAATTATCAAATACATTAATAATAAAATTTTTAATTTACACAAATTAATTAAGAAGGTGACATATTTTTAGAATATATTTAAAAAATAAAAAATTAACAAAAAATAAAAATAAGACATGTATTAATCTCTAAACATAGTTTGTAAAATTAAAATTTTACATTAATAGTGTATCAAATACTAATTCATTTTACTCTTAATTAGTTTTCTTAATTCACTTTTTGTAACTCCACAATCAACCAAAAGATGGACGACCATAAAATCTAAGGTTTGAGAGGACTCTTTACAAGAAAAAAAAGATGAATCCTAATATGGATTGTGTAGATTTAGCTGCGTCATTACCTTATTAAAAAGTTATAAACTTTATATTACAAATATCTGGTCTGTAGCTTATTGCAGGCATATTAAAGTGCTTTTTGCTAGGTCTTCATTGAGAAATATTATATACTTCATCTAGAATATATATATACATACATATGTATTTTATAAAATCATCTTAGATATGATTAAAACTAATTAAAAGTGAAGTTGATGCATGACCGATTAATAAATGTTATCAAGTAGCAGGTTGGTTGATCAATCAATAAATTCATTCGTCTATATGAATTTTTTTTTTTAAATTCATCTATATATAATTTTAAATTCAAATTTTATCAATGATTCTTTTAATGTTAATTTTGATTAAACAATTCTCGTGTAATTGATAATTTTATCGTGATTTGTGATTAAATAATTTATTTATCTCGAATATATATTTTTTAAGAAAGAAAATTGATAAATTAATGTTTCTTATAGTTTAGTAGAAGCGCTGCGGCAGGGAAGAAAAAGACAGGCTCCAATCATCGAGATTCCAGATTCTGGAACATGGCCATGAGAATGTAATTATATATTATAGAACGGTGAATGGTCCCCTGGTTGCTTGTTGGGTTTCGGCTTCCAACAATCTAAAAGCTATTTGCAGGTGGGACACAAATCAAGGCCACAATTTAAGGGGCATTACAAGGCTAGCAGCACCACATACCTTACATAAGCTCATACGTTTGAATTTTCTTCCCACTGACTTCCATGAAAAAGATCACAATTCCAAACTTTAATAATTTTCAGGACTTAATTACTTCTGTAAACAAGGTACATTGTTAGAAAAAAAAAGTGTTACTAGTACGCAGTAATTGGGGCCCAAGGCTTTTTCTTCTTCAAATATGGAATTTAAATGCTATTACTACATATAAATAATAAATGCTTTCAAAAGAGGGATAAAAAATCCAATAACTAATATATGATTTAAGGGATGAGTAGGACACCATTGTGTTACAGGTCAGTTGTCACGGACTAAGCTTTCTCTCAACAAGTACTAGTCCGTGTGACACTTGAATGGACGCTTCCATCCAAGTCAGCTTTCAATAGATCGAGATCTGAGCAAATAACCATAAATCATGGTTAGTCTCAAGCATTCACAATAAGGCACAATATAGTGAGGTCAATCTCAAGCATACACACAACAAGGCACATTCACATCGAGAAAGAAAGAAACACATCGAGGCAACAATCGAGCATTCAATCGGGATAAATTATATTATAAACGGGAATCATACATCGGGACCTCCCACCATCACCAGGGCCAGGGGTGCAACCCTTGGTGGGTGGCCTAAGCTCGCATAGCACCCGGTGAGACAGCCCAACATTACGCTACCGGTTCACCCCCTTAAAGAGCCTTAGAACTTTTAGAGCTATGCTACCAATAACCGTTACAATGTTTGAAATGGGGACACTTTTCCTAGTACAAGGGATCTACCCGACCATGGCCTTATACATGGGTGGCTCATGGTAACCTAAGTCCCGATCATGGCCCTATACAAGGGTGGCTCATGACATCCTCCCCCACCTATTCTATCGACGTCCTCGTCGACTTGCTGGCTTGAAACTCTTCGATCTTCCTTTGAAATCTCTAGAGGTCGTGTTCTCTCTCCCAGCTGGTTTCTTCTAATCCTAAGCCCTCCCACTTCACTAAGTATTCCCGAACTAGTCTTCGAGATATCTTGGTTTCCCTGTCGACTAAGATCTCTTCGACTCGACGCTCTGAGGGTGGCTTCATAGTGATGGCGGCTCTGGTTGGCTCCCTTCGGCTAATATCTGTAGGATCTGCATGGAAAGGCTTCAGGTTGCTTACATGAAATACTGGGTGCACCTTCATCCACTTCGGTGGGTCGATTTTGTAAGAAGCATTCCCCACCTTGGAAATGACCCTTACTAGACCTTCATATTTACGCACCAGTCTGCGATCTCTCTTTCTTAAGAACCTGGTTTGTTCTGAAACTAGTCAGACCAAAACCAAGTCACCAATTTGGAATTGCTGAGCTCTGCGATTCTTGTCTGCCCATTTCTTCATCCGCTTTGATGCCTTCTCCAGGTAAGCTTGTGCAATCTCTGTGTTTTGTTCCCACTCCTTGCTAAAGTTAAAAGCTCTCGGATTCTTTCTTCCATATTGTTTCAAGGAAGTGTGGGGTAGCCTTGGTAGTTGTCCAGTGACCACCTCAAATGGGCTCTTGTTAGTGGAAGAGCTCTTGTTGGAATTGAAGCATAGTTGAGCAACGTCCAACAATGAAGGCCAGTCTTTTTGGTTGGCTTGGACAAAGTGTCTTAAATATTCCTCCAACAATCCATTGAAGCGTTTTGTTTGGCCATCGATCTGAGGATGGTAGCTCGAAGAGATGTTGAGTTGGGACCCCAAAATCTTGAAAAGTTCCCTCCAAAAGGACCCCGTGAATCTCAGATCTCTATCACTGACGATGTTTTGAGGGAGGCCCCAATATTTGACCACATGTTTGAACAATAGTCGAGCTGTGTCTTCTGCTGTACAATACTTGTGAGCGGGGATGAATGTGGCATACTTGGAGAACCGATCAATTACCACCAAGATAGTTCCAAGATCCCCAACCTTGGGTAGGCTCGAAATGAAATCGAGGGAGATGCTTTCCCATGGTTTGGTGGGTACCGGTAATGGTTCCAGCATGCCCGCAGGTTTCTTCTTTTCGACTTTGTCCTGTTGGCAAATGAGGCAAGTCTTTGTGTAGTCCATCACACCTTGTCGCATGTGGGGCCAATAGTATCATTGTTTCAGTAACGCTAAGTGCGTTGCCAGCCTGGGTGTCCCGCCTATGGGGTGTCATGGCATTCCCTCATCAGCATCTGTCTCAGCCCTCTTGCTCTCGGCACAAACACTCGAGGCCCCTTGGTCCACAAGACATCATTTTCTTGCCAGAAGTATTTGGATTTCCCTTCTTCCACTAGCTTCAAGATGGCACAGGCTTGCGGGTCCTTCCCTAAATAATCTCCAATCAACTTATGAATGTCGGTAGTGGCTCTACTGGTTGCCATTGGGGCCATTCTTCTGAGGGCCGCTAAATCTGATTGCCTGCTCAATGCATCCGCCACTTGATTGGTCTTTCCAGCGGTATGCTCAAGGTGAAAGTCAAACTCCACTAAAAATTCCTGCTACCTAGCTTGTTTCGTTGTAAGCTTTGGTTGGGTGAGAAAGTGGCTAACGGCTGCGTTGTCCGTCTTCACGACAAAGTGTGAACCCAACAAGTAATGTCGCCAAGCCCTCAAGCAATGAACCACCGCCAGAAGCTCTTTTTCTTGGGCCATATATTTTCTCTCCGCTCCGCTTAGCTTTCAACTTTCAAATGCTATCGGGTGATGTTGTTGTAAAAGCACACCTCCAATAGCAAAATCTGATGCATCCGTTTGAACTTCAAAAGGCTTTTCAATATCGGGGAGAGCTAAGATGGGATCTTTCATAATAGCATCTTTCAATCTCTCAAAGGCCTCTTGGCACTCGTTGGTCCAACACCATTTGTGCTCTTTCTTCAATAACTCTGTGAGGGCCGTGGTCTTGTGAGAGTATCCTTCTACAAACCTTCTATAATAGTTGGCTAGTCCCAAAAATGAGCGGAGTTCACTAACATTCTTTGGTGTAGTCCACTCTTTAATGGCCCTAACCTTTTCCATGTCCATTCGAATGTGGCCACGTTCGACAATGTGATCGAGGAAGTGGATTTGGGTCTGAGCAAACGCGTATTTCTCCCTTTTTACATATAACTGATGGTCCCGTAGATTTTCAAAAACTCGACGTAGGTGTTCTTGATGTTCTTCCAAGGTGGAGCTGTACACCACTATATCGTCTAAATAAATGACTACAAATTTGTCAAGGTAGTCATGGAACACCTGATTCATCAACGTACAAAATGTGGCAGGAGCATTGGTTAGTCCAAAGGGCATAACATGAAATTCAAATACGCCATACCGTGTTACACAAGTGGTCTTTGGCTCGTCTCCCTCAACGATTCTGACCTGATGGTATCCAGATCTCAGGTCCAGTTTGGAGAAGTACTTAGCCCGGCTCAATTGATCAAATAAGTCAGCTATAAGCGGGATAGGATATTTGTTTCTTACGGTGACTTTGTTCAGGGCCCTGTAGTCAACACATAAGCGCAAACTCCCATCATGCTTCTTTTAGAATAGCACTAGCGCTCCGAAAGGAGCCTTTGATGGTCGGATGAACCCGACTTGTAGAAGCTCATCTAACTGTTTTCTCAGCTCGGCCAACTCTGGCGGGGCCATGCGATAAGGAGCTTTAGCAGGGGGTTTTACTCCTGGGAGGAGCTCAATTTCGTGGTCCACTGCTCGTCGAGGGGGTAGAACCTTAGGCAGCATCTCTGGCATCACCTCTCCGAATTTTTCTAACACTTTCTTTACGCCATCGGGTATTGGTTCTACTTCCGACCCTTCTTTGTAGATCGGCATGGCCACAAACGAGGGTTCCCCTCTCTTTACCCCTTTCTTGAATTGCAAAGCCGAAATCATTTTCTTCCCACTCTTTGGTAAGATATTGGCTGGCACCACACATGGGTGCTCTCCTAAGAACAACAAGCAGCTAGCCGCGGGGATAGGGATCGCCTGAGCCAACGTCATGAAGTCCAATCCGAGAACGACATCAAAGTCATCCATAGAGGAGACTGTGAAGTCTACTTTCCCTTCTCATGGCCCCAATCGGGTTGTCACACTTTTTGAGCTTCCACTGATTGCAAAGGCTGGCGAATTGACCGCCTTCATTCGCCCACAGTCTTTACTAATCTGAAAACCACACCTTTTTGCTTCTTCTGGTGTGATGAAAGTGTCAGTTGCACCCGTATCCACCATGGCCTTAGTGGCTTTCCCATTGATCGTCAAGTTCACGTACATCAAGCCTCTACTTTGCTCTTTCTTTATAGTGTTCAATTGGGTGCGGAGGGCACTGAGGAACCTTATTGAGCCCATCCTGGCTGGCTCCTCTTCAGCTTCTTCAACGCACTCTGGCGCTTTCGCGGACTCTTGGGATGAGGTCCTTAAGGCATTCAGGGCTCTTCGGTGCGGGCATTCAGCCACTCGATGCAGTCCCTTACAAAGAAAGCAAGCTAGCGATTGTCTGGGCCTGAAAATCCTCGTGTTGTTTGTCTTGGGCTGGGTGCTATCTCGCCCAAAGGACCTCCTGTCTGATCCCTCACTAAAGGGTCGGTCTAACCTAGTGATCTTTCCCTTACTCCTAAGGTTAAAGCTACTGCCCGTTGATGGAGGATTTTTTCATTTTAAGGAGCCATCATTGTAATCATGAAGGCGTTCCGCTGCAGCCATGGCCGTGGTCACATCTTGCACTTTCTGCCTTTGTAGCTCTGTCCTCGCCCACGGCTTGAGGCCCTCAAGAAAATAGAACATCTTGTCCTTTTCGGACATGTCCCGAATATCTAGCATCAAGGTAGAAAAGTTCTTTACGAACTTTCGCATCGTTCCGGTTTGCACCAACTCTCGAAGTCTCTTTCGAGCCATATACTCCACATTCTCCGAAAAAAATTGGTTTTTCAGCTCTCGCTTCAGATCCGTCCAAGTCTTAATCAGGCACTCGTCATCGACAAACTTGGAACGCCACCACAACTTGGCATCCCCTGCGAGGTACATCGATGCCATTGTCACCTTGTCTTCCTCTGAATTGGTGTGTACAGCTCGAAAGTATTGTTCCATGTTGAACAAGAAATTCTCAAGTTCCTTAGCATCCCTTGCCCCCTCATAGCATCGAGGCTCCGGCACCTTGGGCCTTTGTCCCCTGTCCATCGAGCTCGAACCCGATCTGGCCACAACCAATTGTAGGATGCTCACCTGGGCCCTGAGCTCCTCAAACTCTTTTTGGAGAATGATCAAGGCATCTCTAGCCTCTTCGCTCACATAGTGGAGAGTATCGGACAACTCCCGCTGGGTTGTCTCGATCTCCTTCACTCGGTCTTTTATCACCATATGAGTTTTCATAGCGGCTACCGCGGCCTCTAGTTCCTCAATTCTCTGCTGATGATCCGGTCTACCACTTGTGGCCATCTCATCCATTTCTCTAGCACTTCTCAACCGTGCTCTGATACCACGTGTCACGGACTAAGCTTTCTCTCAACAAGCACTAGCCCGTGTGGCACTTGAATGGACGCTTCCACCCAAGTCAGCCTTCAATAGATCGAGATCTGAGCAAATAACCATAAACCATGGTTAGTCTCAAGCATTCACAATAAGGCACAATATAGCGAGGTTAATCTCAAGCATACACACAACAAGGCAAATTCACATCGAGAAAGAAAGAAACACATCGAGGCAACATTCGGGCATTCAATCGGGATAAATTATATTATAAACGAGAATCATACATCGGGACCTCCCACCATCACCAGGGCCAGGGGGCAGCCCTTGGTGGGTGGCCTAAGCTCGCATAGCACCCGGTGAGATAGCCCAACACTATGCTGCCGGCTCAACCCCTAAAGAGCCTTAGAACTTTTAGAGCTATGCTACCAGTAACCATTACAATGTTTGAAATGGGGACACTTTTCTTAGTATAAGGGATCTACCCGATCATGACCCTATACTTAGGTGGCTCATGACAACCTAAGTCCCGGTCATGACCCTATACAAGGGTGGCTCATGACACCAGTTCAAGAGATTTAGTTGGGCTTGTTACTTTATTATTCTTGGGGTTTGCTATCTTATTTTCTCGTTTGTACGGTCTTTACTTGCAGGAGGCCTTTTCCTTTTATTTTTTAAGCTTGGCTGTTATTATTGTTAAGGAGAGAGAAGAGTGCATGAGCTGTTATAAAATTGATATTCTCAGATTTGCAGTTGGGGAGAGAGTCATTAGACAATACAAAAGGAGGGAGGAATTGTAAGATGTTAAGGAATATTTTCAAAAAAATTGTCGTCATTCTCTATTTTCTTCTTCGTCTGTATTCTTTTCCTTTTTCTTATATTTTTTTGGATCATTCTGTCTCTGAATTTAAGGAGTGTAACAATGGTATCAGAGTTTAAGACCTGACAAAGATGGCGGATGGGATCACGACTAGGCTACAAAAAGAAGTCCAGCAACACCAGCAAGATTTATCCAAGGTCCAAGTGGAGCTATAAAAAATGGATTCTAAGTTTGAGCAACGATTTGAAGTAGTGCAACTGGAACTGAAGGGACTTAAAGACCTTTCGGAGAAGTTGGTTACCAGAGAAGGGATTGCAAAGACTGGTGACCGAGAAGGGAGTCAAGGGTCTAAAAGTAAAGCAAAGAAGGATGTGAGCAAAGGGTTATCATCAAGCAGTGAGGTGGTTGAGCTGTCTTCTGGCGAGGCTACCATGAACAACTCTTAAGCATTTCTTCAGAATAGGTATTTATTTTCAGACTCCTCAAAGTTATTTAAACTTGATTGTCCTAAGTTCTGTGAGGAGGATTTCAAGGGATGCTTATTGAGGCTAGAACAATACTTTGAGGCTGAGAGAGTACCTAAGGTTACTAAGGTGAGAGTGGTGATGTTGAATTTAGAGAGGAAAGCCTTGCAATAGCACCAACATTACTCCAAATCCCAAGGTGGGTTTGAACAGTTAAGTTGGCTAGAGTATATAAAAGAAATGAAAGAAAGGTTTGCTTCACAAGAATTCAAAAACCCCATGGTTGAATTAGTAGAACTTAAGCAAACTTCCTCTGTGGAACAATTTTATGAAGATTTTATAGGCATACTTAACCTGCTGCAGCTATCTGATTCCTTTGCATTAAGCATTTTTGTCAGCAATTTGAAAACAGATATATCACAATCCCTCAAACTCTTCAGACCAGTTTCCCTGAATCAAGCCTTACACACCTAGCCAAACAAATTGAGTCTATCATCCATCCCACTTCCAAGAAAAGCTATGTACCTCCCAAGCCATCCTTCTCTCCACATTGTTTTGCCACCAATAATACCTTTAAAAAAACTAGCAACTTACCTCCACTGTTACCAACACCAAAAGTTCCACATAATTTTCGACAATGCAAACTTTAATAATACCAAACCTTTTGCTCCTCAAAACAGCAGAACCAAATCTCATCTCAGTAATTCTAGCATCTCTAAAACACCTACCAAAAGACCTACCCAAGCCGAAATGGAAGATAGGAGGAAGAAGGGCTTATGTTTCTGGTGAGGAGCTAAATATTCAGCTGGCCACAAATGTATGAGGTCTCAGCTATAGCAAGTGCTCATTGAAGACTGTGAAGAAAAGGGGGAGGTAGAAGATTTTTTAGATTGTATAGATAACCTTGAAGTGTTGATGGTTGGAAATGAAGGGAATGAACAACCTGTCCTTTCTTTACATGCCATGCAGGGCACAACTGGATACCAGACTACGAGAATACAAGGGGTTATCAGAAATCACAAGCTGGTAATGTTGGTTGATTCTGGTAGTACTAATAACTTCATTGATATTACAATGGCTAAGGCTTTGAGATTGCCTATTAGGCAACATTATCAAGTAGGGGTCACAGTAGCTAATGAAGAAAGGTTGAAAATAGCAGGATTATGTAAAGACTTACAATGGTTTGTTTTGGATTTTGTGTTTACATCAGATTTCATGGGCTTGCCTTTGAAAGGATGCGATATTGTCTTGGGAATCCAATGGTTGCTGACATTTGGACCCATATTATGGGACTTTTCCGCCTTGACCATGCAGTTCCAACACTAATGTCAGTGGTTAACTCTTCTTGGAGTACAGCCGGGTTTGCTGGATTTAGCTAATGAGAAGCAAACACTTAAACTTTTGCAGTCATTAACTGCTAAACACTCACCTTACCCTTGTACCTTGATACTCATGATCACCACCAGTCACCACTTGCAGCTAAATGCTATTACCCAGTCGGCCACTAACTTGGTTACTAAAAGTGATGGGTTCAAGCAATTGTTGCAAGAGTATGCTAAACTCTCTGAGAAACCTGAAGAACTGCCTCCAAGGAGATCCTTTAACCATAAAATACCACTTAATGATGAAACTTAGACAATCCGGATTAGACCCTGTAGGCATCCTGCAGTACAGAAGGATGAGATTGAGAAGATGATTAACGAGATACTAGTTTTTAGAGGTATTTATTTGGTCAGTTTGATTAATTTCAAATTGAATTAATCAAATTACATTATTTTATTTTTATTAACTAAATCGAATTTATGAATTTCAAAAATTAACTGATCGAATTTTATTCGATTGGTTTAGTTAATTTTTTCAATTAATCAAATAATAAATATATTTAAGCTAAATTTTATTTTAAACTCTTAATTTTTCATATTTTAAATAAACTAATTAAAATTATTCAACAAAATATTCAAATACCAAAGTATTATGCTAAAAACTCTAACAACTTATAAACTTAAATGATCAATTTTATGTATTTTTTATTTTATTTTTGAATTATGTTATATTTCAATTAAAATTTTGACTAACTTGCTTAATTCGATTTTCAAAACAAATGAACCGAAAATCAAAATTTTTTTAAAATTATTTTCCTTAATTGACCAAAATTAATTCATAATCTATTGATTACCTGAATTAAATCTATTCGGCCGGTAATTTGATTTTATGAACAAACTGGTTTTTGATATTATCAGACATAGTAACAACGTTTTGCCTCACCTATTGTCATGGTCAATAAAAAAGACGGCTCTTGGAGACTGTGTTGAGTACAGGCAATTGAATCAGCTTACTATTAAAAACAAATTTCCCATACCTTTGGTGGAAGAGCTGTTAGGTGAACTACATGGGGCAAGAATTTTTTCCAAACTGGACTTAAGATCAGGATTTCATCCAATTAGAATGAATGAAGCAAACATTCAGAAGACAAATTTTAGGGCCCATGATGGGCATAATGAGTTCCTAGTTATGCCCATCGGGCTGATTAATGCACCTTCTACTTTCTAAAGCCTTACGAACAATATTTTTAAGCCATACTTAAGAAGGTTTGTCTTAGTGTTTTTTTTTTTTTTTTGTTTTATGATATCTTATTATATTCTACTGACATTGATAGGCATTTGCAGCTTTTAAAAAAAATTTTAAAATTTTGGGAACAAATAGACTATTCTTGAAAAAGAGCAAATGTGAGTTTGGTGCCACTGAAGTAGGATATTTGGGGCATATGATCAAAGAAGAAGGGGTAGAAATGGACAAGCAGAAGGTTCTCAGTATTCTTGATTGGTCCCAACCCAATACTGTCAAAGAATTGAGGAGGTGGTCTCACAGGCTATTACAGAAGATTTATTAAAGGAAATGGGATATGGGCAAGACTTTTAACTGAATTGCTTAAGAAAGATGCCTTCAGATTGGATGAAAAGGCTGTAGACTCTTTTCAAAGGTTTAAAACTGCCATGACTACTGCCCCAGTACTAGCTCTTTTAGATTTCAGAAAAACATTCATGGTAGAAACTGATGCTGCAGGCACTCGTATAGGAGCTATGTTAACACAAGAAGGGAGACCTATAGCTTATTTCAGCAAGTCTTTATCACCAGAACATCAAGCCCTCTCGGTTTATGAGAAAGAGATGTTGGCTGTTCTGTTGGCAGTTAAAAACTGGAATGCATACTTATCTGGCAGACATTTTGTTATCAAGACAGACCACCAAAGTTTAAAATTTCTCCTTACCAAGCAAGCCATTACACCTGCGTAGCAGCTTTGGATTGCCAAAATGATGGGATACGATTATGAAGTCATTTACAGGACGGGAGCATTCAACATAGTGTCTGATGCCTTATCCAAACAACCAGAATTAAGTTCAGCTCAACTTATGGCCCTATTTGCCATGAAAATTGATTTAATGAGTCGAATTAAAGACTATTGGAATCAAGGTCCAAGATTATAGAAACTAATTAAGGAGTTAAAGTCTAAGGTAAATACCAGTTCCACATACACATGGCATGGAGAACAGCTCAGAAGAAAAGGGAGATTGGTAGTGGGAATGGAACCTAAACTTAGACAGGAACTATTGCAGTACTTCCATATTAGCCTCATTGGTGGCCACTTAGGGGTGAGCGTTACTATGAACAGGATTGCCAGCATCCTGTATTGGAAAAGACTTAAAAAAGAAGTAAGGAAAATGGTGAGAGAATGTGCTGTCTGCCAACAATCTAAAGCTGATAACTCTGCTCAACAAGGTCTTTTCCAACCCCTCCCTATTCCTAACAGAATATGGTATGATGTCTCCATGAATTTTATTAAAAGATTGCCTAGGTCTTAAGCCAAGGATGTTATATTTGTAATGGTGGATCGACTGAGTAAATAAGCTCACTTTGTAGTGCTCACTCATCCTTATACAGCTCTAACAGCGGCATAGGTTTTCATGGATCATGTATTCAAATTGCAATGCATGTCAAACTCTATTATGTCTGATCAGGACCAGATTTTTATGAGTAAGTTATGGCAAAAAATTTTCAAAAGACATGGCGTTTCTCTTAATATGTCTACTGCCTATCATTCTCGGACGGATGGACAGATAGGGATCGTCAACTGGTGTTTGGAAGCTTACTTGAGGTGCATGGTGTGTAAGACTCTAAGGGAATGGAGTAAATGGATGTCCTTGGCAAAATGGCTGTCTTAGGCAAAATGGTGGTACAACACCAATTTTCAGACTGCCATAAACACCACTCCTTATGAGGTAGTTTATGGGCAACCAACCCCAACCCACCTACCATATTTAGCAGTAGACTCAACAGTGGAGGCAGTAGATAAGAGCCCACAAACAAGGGAAGATGTAATTCAAGTGCTGAAATTTTACTTGATAGAGCTCAAGCAAGAATGAAAACTATGGCTGACAAGAGGAGAAGTGACAGGGAGTTTATGATAAGGGATTAGGTTTATGTCAAGTTGTAACTATATAGACAGCAATCAGTGATGAGTAGAAGCTGAGCTAAGCTATCTGCAAAGTTTTTTAGGCCTTAACAGAATTTTGGAAAGGGTTGGTTAAGTGGCTTGTAAGCTATAACTACCTAGTGGCTCTAAAATATGTCCCACCTTGCATGTGTCTCAGCTCAAGAAACATGTGGGTAGGTCTACAGCACAATCCCAATTGGCTGTGGTGGGTGTAGATGGAATAATGGTGAAAAAAGCCAGTGCAGATGTTAAATAAGAGAATGATTAAAAAAGGGATTAGGGTTGTGATAGAAGTATTGGTGCAGTTGACAAATTCATTTCCAGAGGATGCCTTCTGGGAAGTTCTATTTGAGCTACAAAAGCAATATCCAACGATTAATGCTTGAAGCCAAGGGGAGTATTGCTATACGCCAGTATAGATGATTTTGTTGGGCTTGTTACTTTATTGTTCTTGGGCTTGTTACTTTATTGTCTAGTTTGTATGGCCTTTATTTTCATGAGGCCTTTTCCTTTTATTTTTGAAACTTGGCTGTTATTTACTGTTAAGGAGAGAGAATAGTGCATGAGCTGTTACAAAACCGATATTCTCGGATTTGCAGTTGTGGAGGGTCATTGGACAATACAAAAGGGGGAGGGGGGAATTGTAAGCTGTTAAGGAATATTTTCAGAAGAATTCTATTGCATTCTCTATTTTTTCCTTCCTCTGTATTCTTTTCCTTCTTCTTCTTATACTTTTTTGGATCATTTTCTGTCTCTGAATTTAAGGAGTGTAACACACTGTTGGGGATTGTTACAATTTAGGAGAAAAAAGTAAGAGAAAAACTCTTGGTCCAAGATGCTCCATGTTCTTTCTTTTTCTATCCCTTCGGCTTTTGCGTCCTTGATTTCTCGTTAGAAGGAATAACAAAGACAGACATAGATTATGATGCCATGCCAGAAACCCTAAACCAACAAATACATAGCAAAATCATATATTAATGGAGCTAGTACACAAGAGTTAGAAACTATGAACTATGACCTTAACTTAAGTTATCCAAGAGGAATGACCCACAGCTTTGGCCCAAGGCTAGATAGTGATATGTCATAAAGCCCAGTAAAAAATTTATACGCTGCTGTAGCTTGGGACTTGGCTGCCGTATAATTGGTGCATGGTTCCCGATTGCATGCATAGTACATGCAAGATTGCAAGTGAAGGTAAGTCACTTTTAAGATTGAATCATACCCTTTTGTTTTTTTGGGGGTGCTTTCTTAACTTGGAACTTGGAACTCATTCTCAAGTGCATTCCATCGTGTCAAATATGCATGAAAAAATTATGGTTAACGTGAAATGTAAGTGATCTATTGAGCTCGAGGGTCTTTTGCTTCTTAGCTTAGAACTATGTCATGAAAAGAAGAGGAAAAAAGTCAACAATCAATAGGTACAACCATGGATTTAAATTACGATAACGGTCACGTTTTCGATCGCATCGCGTTTGTCACAGTTGCGGATATAACGAAAACTTTTGCAATCATCGCGGCTATTGCGATTGTGAATTTTTTAAAATTTTACTCAACTTACTATAAAATATAATAATTTTAATTATTAATCATAAAACCTCTTATTTTATGATTTTTAAAGTAATTTATATCATATCATGTGTTTTATTTATTTAAGAAAAAAATATTTATAGTAAAATATTCATATTTAAAAAATTATTTATATGATAATTAAAAAATAAAAAGAGATAAATAAATATATGAAAAATAAATAATCATAATGAATAATATATTTAATTATTTAATTACTGTACTCATCAAATTATTACCGAACTATATTATGCATAAATCAAATAATAAGTGATTAGGTATTCATAAATTAAGTAAGAGCATTATTATTTATGAGTCAAAAGAATTGTTTTTTATGAACTTACAGTAAATTAAACTTGATAGCCTCCATGTTATGGTCGATTTTCAACAATAATAACCTCAAGTTTACTTCTCTTACCTCTTGACTAAATTGCACAGACCCATAAAACTTCTTTTCCCTTCACCTTACATTTAATAATTTTTTTCTCCAAACCTTCATCCTCATCCCCATCTCTCAGTTCTCTTTTTATTTGGTGTGTGCTATCTGTTTGCTTCTGTAAACCTCAAGTTTCACTCTCATCTCTTATCTCTTATTTTAAGTCGCAGCAACTCTTGTCTCATTCTATCAATGTAACATAGCCCAATCTAATCCCAAACACACAAAATCATGACAAATTTGGAAATTAAAAAAAAAATTTGAGTGTTGAATTAATTGTTTACTTTAAATTGCATATACTTGATTTTGATTGAAGTTGAACTTGAGAGAATTGATTTTTTTGAAAGTTTAAGTTTTGTGAGTTTTTTTTTTTTTTTCTGAATTTGTAAATTGATGTTTATTTTTTTTCTTGTTGTTTTTATTTTAAGTTTTTAAACAAAATCAAATGAATTTTTTTTTTTGAATTTTTGAATGAAAATAGGAATAACGGCAATAACGGTAATAGCGGACAATAACGGACTGCTATTGCCGCTATTCACCGTTATATCGTAATTTACGATCGCGATTCATCCGTTATAGATGAGATTCAAATTCTCTCCTGTTTTTTCTCTAATAACAGTGACGGATAGTGACGCGACCGCGAAATAGCGGCCGCGACATTGTTATCCGACCGCTATTTAAATCCCTGGGTACAACAAGACCTGTCCACAGGCACCATGTTAAAACAATAGCTAGGCAATGAGTAAGAGTACAAAAGTTCAGTCAAATACTACAAAAAAAGACAGTCATGAGAATCTTTAATTTATCGGGTGCTAAACATTAAAAAGAAAGAAGTCATGGATATAATTAGGCTTAGAGTCTTGGACAAAAACTAAATGAAAAAGAGTTATAATTTCCATCCATGAAACTCTTTCTCCAGGAAATTTCTTCATGTTCTTTCTTTTTCCTCAATTTTGGGCAGTACTGTGTTCATTGTCTTGCCCCCGTTAGCAGGAGCAAACTGCAAACATTATGATGGACAAAGACACCACGCCGGACATCAATGGAAAATTAAATTTGGAGTTGGCCCAAGTAAATGAGGCAGAATCAGCCTTTCAGTAATTCAAGAACCATGAACCAAATGTTTGGCCCAAAAATAGTGACATCTCGTAAAGCCCAGTGACATTTCGATGCGATTGCTTAGGTTAGGGTTTCGGTTGCTACGGCCATTAGCCAATAATGTGTACATGCATTAAATCATACGATATTTCGTACATGCGATCGATCGAATAATCGCTCCGTCATTCTCAGCATTTTTTTTTTCTTATTACTAGTTGAAGGAAGGAGGCTTCGAAATTTGATTTTCTTTTTTGAAACTTGAAAATACTTAAGAGTGTACATTGAATGAATGAGCTGAATATTTCCACCTTTTGTTTTCTTTTTTGAAATTTGATCTATCTGCTTTTGCTGGTTTTTTTTTTTTTTTTTGAATTAATCAAAATTTTTATTCATCCAGAGAAATATCTATGCAAACCCACTACAAAATTGCATGCTGCTTAACAGTAAATATATAGAAAACAACCAAGGATTGTCAAAACACAAATACAATGCTTAGATCAATATTGTTTCCTGTAAATCCCATGCTTGCGCTATATTGTGTTGGCTTAGACACCAGCTATAGTATGCAATGCCTTATGCCTCCAACGAATGACCACCTCCTTTAATCGAGGAAGAATTGCATCAGTGGAACTTGCCTTCATGTCATGAGTCGGTATTTTCTTTCTAGTTAGACAAAAAGTTTAATGTCATTAATGGTCCTACATCATAGTAAAATATTTATAATTTATATTTTTAATGTGATATTTAAATTATATGAACCTATTTAATTAATATAATATTCACTTCTAACGAAATTAATTTTAAATGATAATACATAAAAGATAAATTATTTTTTAAATATTATATTAGTTAATTGAATCGCAATTTAGATATCATGTTAAAAATTATTAAAATTATATCATATTAAATATTTTACTATAGTTTATAAGTTATTCATAATATTAACTCTAAATAAAATAAAGAAAGAAAGGTGCACATGAATAACCCTTTTTTTCTGTTACAAGGGGAAAAAAATAAAGTTAATTAAGATATTATAAAATTTCAAGCAAAAATCACTTCTTATGCATCAAAGAATTGTATTGGCAAAACTGGGAAGCTAGTCAGAGAACAACTTTAATTAGTGCCTTTCCTTTAAATCTTTGTTGCACCCAATTAAACTCATAAGATCAATTCTCAAGCTACCTATGAAAGCCACACAATTGGAGTATCTGCTTGGTATACCTTGAAATAAAATATATAATTAAAGTAATTCATACATGAAGAAAAATAATTTTAAAATATTTAGTTAATATAATTAAATATTATATTATTATATGAAATATAATTTCTTTTAGTATGTTTAAAAAAAGAAAAGAAGAAAAAACTGAATAAAAAACAAAATTAAGATTTTTTACACTTCACGATCAGGATTTGTCCAGCAATTGGAATATCAATGTCTGTATCATTGAAAATAGGCCACTATATATCTAAATGAAAAAAGAAAGATTAAAAAAAAAAGTAGAGAGAAAAGAAAATTTAGGATTACTGAAACCAAAAGAAAAATGAAAAAGAAGAGTTGAGAAGGATTAATCTTTTCAAGCTGTCGAAAATCAAGGGTTATTGTTCAAAATCGTGATAAACGGTACAGGGAGAAATCATATATTTTAATCAAATTAAGAAAAAAAAGAAAAAGAAAAAATAACATTGAATTGTCACTTTAAAATGGATTCTTACGTCGTGTGAATCGCATTCATATTCGGTAAAAAGAAATCCTCATTTCATCTCAAGAATCAGAATCTCAATCACACATCGTTCTGTCGATGGCATGACTTTAATCCTCATTTTACACATGCATATATATATATATATATTGTATATTCATAATATCTGCTCTATTCTGAATTTTCAGAGCTGATCCAACTTGGTTAAGAATCTAGCAACTAAAGCGGTTCAGATTTAACTATGTGGATATCCCTTTCGATTGGCACTGTCAAGCACTATATTGGATTATAAAACTTCCAGGAAAGTCGTGTATATGTTACCCTGGAAAACTCCAAAAACAATTTAAGCTGTAGGCTTTTGTTGAAGTTGTGGGCTTGGCGGGTAGCGGAAAAGCGTGGAAAATTGACCCCCGCCCTCAAACAATATATATCTTGCCAAGTTATATATATATCAGAAAGCAAGATAACCTATCTCTTTGAGGTGATATGTCCCTTGATATATCCATGATTCCAAGCATGCAATTACATGTTGTAAAAGAAAAGGAAAAAAGTCGAAAAGGAAAAAGAAGAAAAGAAAGTTTCTAATTTTAAAGGGAAAATGTTGTTTCTGATTTTATTACATAACCTATTCATTTTTGTCCTGCCTAGCTAGATATATGGTTGTTATCCAATGCGATGAATTTCGGATATTGGCTTAACCTGGATTCAACACTTCAACAAGCAACAGGGGGAAAAGGTGGAAAAACAGAGCTGATCACACAGTGACATGTAAAGAAATGTTTGTCCCAAGTATACGTGTCTATTAACAAATTTAACATGCATGAAACCACTGAAAACAGCGGTTAGAAAAAATAAATAAAAAAACAAAAACAATAAAAAAATTATGGTTTTGAGGGGTTAAAAATATTTTTTGAGAGTAATTATATCTCTATAATATAATAAAGTTTCAAACTCTTCAATAAAAAGTAAAAAAAATGATTATATTAAAATATTTATTTATAATGAATTAACAAACATCAATTTATATTTAAATAATTATGACCATTTGTCATATAATAATTATTTTAGTTCAAACATAATTATTGAGAACATGAACAAAATTAATACAAAAATTAAGTTTATTCACTAATAATTAAGTTTTTCTATCTAATATGAGATGTACTATATTTTAAACTACCAACAATCTCCCGTTAATTTGGAATGTTGTGCTTAATATTTAATTTTTCACACAAATAATTATTAAGAATATAAGAAAGTATTTCTTGATTTAAATCTCCAATTGACATATAGACTTTAAAATTCTAACGAAATTGATGGTATCCATAGTTTAAACTTCAACTCCTGGTATTAAAAATAAAAATGTAACATACATAAAACTTACTTAATCTTCTATCAAATATTTATAATCTCTTTAGCACAATTATGGTTATGTGCTTATCTTATTAATAAATATTTACAAAAGATATCTCAATTCTTTTTATTAAAGCAACACCACTTCTATGTTTATATAAGTAGAGTTTCTATGATGTTTTCGTTACTTTAGACATTTAAATAATAAACTCCATTAAGAGTATATAAAAACTTATCCTCTATATGCAATGTATTACACTAATCTCTAAAATTGGAATAGATTTTATTAGTGCTTAACAGGCACATAACAATAACTTGTTTTTACCTAAACTTTATAATTACAAATTACTTTTTCAAAGTTGATTTCCCATTATTAGTGTCTAATAGTAAGGGTTTAAACCCATTATACTTGTAATACTACTAATAAATATCTTGAAATTTAATTTTCTTTTATTATAATTACCCTAACTTGAGATTAAATCTCTAATATAACCACTTCATAAATTAACATGTCCAAACATTTCATTTTACATATCATTTATATGCTCTAGACTTTGTTGTCTCATTTTTGTTATTTTAAGAAATAATTGGTATTATTGTGGCCATAATTCTATACTAATAAATTTCAACCATTCTATCACTACAACAAAATTTGTCTTTAATGGCGGAACATTTCCATTCACTAATGATCCCCTTTAGCAATGAATTATTGATTGAACGATGACAAAAATAGGTTTAGTTTGGTTTAACTTTTAATGATGGATTTTGCTAGAAACAACGACAAAAATCCATCAGTAATATTATATAATTAGCGATAGATTTAATTTTCATCTCTAATATTATGGACCAAAATAAAACAAATGCTACTAAAATTAGCAATGGTTTTAGGTCGGATTTTTGTCACTAATTTTAGTAATTTTGATGCAATTATCGATTGGAATTTCATCACTAAAAATTAAACAAAAATAAAAAAATTTTAATATATTTTATAATAAATAAAAAAATTTATTTAAAAAAATCAATTTTTTATAGCTTTTAACGATGAAATTGTTTATTCACTAAAAGTAAGCAAGGGCTTTTAGCGATGGAATTCCATCACTAAAGCCCAATTGGATTTAAAATTCTGATTTTTTTTCTTTTCACTTTCTTTCCTCTCTTTTCTATTTTTCTTTTCTCTCTTTCTTTCCCAACCCCTCATCTATCCCGAATGTTTTTAGTGCCCAATCTTTCAACCAATGACTGTCACGCCTTCCATCCAGCCACTGAAAGTTTGTCGGATATCCCTAGCTTTTAATCTAGGTATGAACCAACCAAAATAAGCCTAAATCGATCCCAAACTGACCATAGCTTCCTCTTCTATTTTCCACCACAGTTTGACTAAATTCTAGCCACCAACCGTTGGTTCTCGGCTTCCCCCAGTCCCAATGTCATCTCTTATCTTTCCCCTACACTTGAAGCTCAACAAAATTTTGGTAAATCATTTTTGTTGTCTTTTATAATTTTGGGGGTTTAGGGTTTCAAGTGTTTTTATAATTTAAGACATTATTTTAGTGTTATTACATAGTTTAATTATTTTTTAGATTTTATTTAATATATTTTCTATATTTGTAATTAATAATTTAATTCAAAATTTTTGTAGGATTTAAAAGCTTGCCGCCATTGAATAACACTTCGGTCATTTCTTTTACTACTAACTTTTAATTTATTTCAATTACTGAATAATTATGATTTAGGGTTAGTAATTTGTGAATTTTGTTGAATTTGTGAAATTTAAGTATTTTGTGAAATTTATATGATTATTATGAAAAATTTTCATTTATTGTTGAATTTGAGGAATTGTGGTCATTGTAAATTTATCAAATTATTATGAAAATTGGGAAATTGTGTTGTTTTGTGGAAAAAGTGAAACTTGTAAATTTATGAAGTAATTATGGAATTTAAGTATTTTATGGAAATTGTGTTTTTACGAAATTTATATGACTATTGTGGAAATTTAGAAAATTTTAATTTATTGTTGAATTTGTGAAAATTGTGAATTTATGAAATTATTAGTAAAATTGAGAATTTGTTATGAAAATGGAAATTTGTTGAATTTAGTGAAATTTTAAGAATTAATGTTTTAATTTAATTAGGTTATATATAATTATATGTTTATGAACTTTTTGAAATTCAATTAGGTTTAAAAATGAATAAGAATAGAAATTAGATGTATAATCGGTTAGACACAAATGGGTTTATTATCAATGAGTTCTTGCAAGAAGTTGAATAGTTTATCAATTTTGCATTTTCTCAAACACATTTTTTTTAGTGGGATAGAATTAAACGCCCTTACAACAAATAAACGATTCTATCGAGTAGATGATATGCGTAAGCACTTTTATTGTATAGGGTTTTTCATTGGTTACATGAATTGGTACCTTTAAAGTGAAGTTAAACAAGGTCAATCATCAAGAAGTAAAAATCAAGAATTTCAGAACGAAGAAAAAAATGACGAAATTTGGCCTTAATTTAGTTAAAATGCATGCATGTGAGAACCATTGTGTATTGTTTTATAAAAAGAATGCTAATTTAATTTATTATTCAGTATGTGGTCATCCTTGATACAAATTAAGCAAATCAAGTAAGGGTAGGCAAAACCAAATTCTGTACAAGATTTTGTGTTACTTGCCACTTATACTAAGACTTCAAATGCTTTATATATAAAAAAATAACTATAAAGTCTATGATATGGCATATGCACAATCAAAGTCCTAATGGTGTGCTTATTCACCCAATTAATAGTGAGGCTTGGCAACATTTCAATTTTATGCATGAATCATTTTCAATCAAACCTTAGAATGTGAGACTTAGCTTATCTATCGATGGTTTTTGTCCTAGTCAGGACACAAGACCTTATTATTGTTTGTCGGTTATGCTTGTTGTGTACAATTTACCTCTATGGATGTGCATAAAGCAACCATATTTGTTTATTAATATGGTCATCCTAAGAAATAGTAGTTCTTCACAAAATATAGATGTTTTCTTAAGACCTTTTATAGATAAGCTACATATATTATGAAATAATGGTGTTGAAAATTATGATGTTCATACAAAACAACATTTTTATTAAGGATTGTTGCATATGGTATGTTATCTAGATGGAGTATACATGAAAATTTTCATGTCCTAATTACATGGAACATAGAAAGGCATTCAAATTAGATCGAGAAAAGAAGTTTTATATTTTTATTATCATCAATGACTTTTGCTTCCAGATCATCATTTTAAAAGACAAAGAGATAAATTTTGTAAAAAAGTTTAACACGATCTTCAAATTTAGAAATTGTCAAGTGAAGAAAAAAAATGTTAAAACAAATTGATTGCATAAATGACATCACATTTGGCATAAAATATTCTAAACAAAAGCTTAAAAGTTACGATGTAACTCAGCATTTAGTTAAGAAAAATATATTTTGGGAATTACCTTATTAGAACACCAATACGATTCATCATAATTACGATTTCAATGTGATGCATATTTAAAAAAAAAATGTGTTTGACAATTTATTCTACACAATTATGGATGTTAAAGGCAAAACGAAAGACAACATCAATGGAAGACCTTTCTGCATGAGTTTTTTTATCATATGGAACATCTATAAATTCATTTACCATACAAGGCAATAGTTGGTGGACCTGTACAGTATCAATGGATTTATTCATTTGCAAGGTCGTAAATTTCATAAAAAAATATTATATTTAAGATAATCAACCTTAAATCCAATTGTTTTAATTCATGTTTATTTCTACTATGAGGATTAGGTTTTGGCATCATCTCAATAAAAAAGTAAAAAGTTCGACACATGTTTAAGGGTCAATACGTAAAGCATATATTATGAACGATGTAGACACCCAATTTGGTCCAGGCCCGGAATTGGGCCTGGTCCAAATGGGTAAGCCCAATTTGGTTTTTATTTTATATTTTTATTTTATTTTATTTTTTTCTTTTGTATTTTATGTATTTATTATTTATTTATTATTACTATGTATTAATATATGTATATCTTTATTTATTTATTTTTTTTATGTTAATATGTATTTTATTTATCTAGTTATATATTTATTATTATAATTTATTTATTATTTTTTTTATTTATCTTGTAGTATTTTTTATTTATCTTATTATTATTATTAATTATCTGTTACATTTTTTTTTTTCGTTTATATGATTTTTTTTTCATTTATCAGATTTTTTTTTTGGACTGAGATTGAATTCTATTGAAGAATCCTACCGAGAATGAGGATTCAATTAGAGTCTAGATTGGATTCAAAGATTGAATCTCCATCCAAAAAGGAGTAGGGATTGATCAGAAACTCTTCTAATCAATCCTTATAAATAGGTACTGAAACAAAAGGAAGAAGCAACATAGAAAAACAATGAGCAAAAAGCTACTGATTGAGAGAAAAGGGCGTATAAAAGATTTTTGAAGGCTAAAAGAAGGTTGAGAAGTGTTAGAATAGTTGAGGGAATCGAAAAAAAATTTTGGAGATTTTTGACGAAAATTTTTTTCTGGGAATTTCTGAAAAATTCCAGATTCCAGTTGAATTTTTCGGTGAAAGTTGTATTTTTCGATGATGATTCCGACCAACTTTGAAGTTTTCGACGAGCTGCCCAGTTTTCGACGAAGGATCCCAGAAACCGACCAACATTTCGGTAAACTTTCGATGAAAAACTCAGATTTCGACGAAAATTTCCAGAATCCGATGGAAATTCAACCGGAGTTCTTTGGCCATTTTAGAGAGAAGCGAGAGAAAAAGGAAGAAGAGAGAGAGGGAGAAGGTTTCTGCTGAAAAATAAAGGAAATAGCCTTATATACCCTCTCAAAACGACGTCGTTTTTGCCTTAAATAAACCAGAAGATCCACGCGTTTTATCGAAATCCGATCCGACCCGAGCGTCGACCCGTTTTCAACCCGCGCGTGTCTCGCCCCCCTCCGAGCCGATAACCGAGCCGAGCCGGCGTCCCAAGCCGCCCTTCCGAGTTGTTTCTCTTCCTTTAGCCGCGTCGAGTCGAGCCGCACTCCGAGCCGCTCTAGGTTTTTTTTTATATATTTATTTATTTATTTGTTTTTTTTATTTTGTTTATTAAATTAGGATTATTTAATGCTCTTTTATCTTTATTTTACTTTTATTTTTGTTTTACTTTTTTTTATTTTCACTTTCATTTTATTATTTTATTTTTTTAAAATAAAATCGAAAAAAAATCAATTTTCAAAAAAATCAATTTTTGAGGAAAAGTTGAAAGTATCAATTTTTCTTAAAAATAAAATTTCAAAAAAAGTTTTTGAGGAAAAGTTGAAAGTATCAATTTTTCTTAAAAATAAATTTTCAAAAAAAAGGGCTTTTAAGGAAAAGTTGAAAGTATCAATTTTCCTTGAAAATAAATTTTCAAAAAAATATTTTTGGGAAAAAGTTGAAAGTATCAATTTTCCTCGAGATTAACATTTCTAAAAAATATTTTCGAAAAAAGTTGAAAGTATCAATTTTTTCTACACAAAAATAATCATTCTTTTATTTCTTTTTATTTTTTTAATGTTAAATAATCCGACGATGGAGCCTCTGCAAGTGAAATAATAGTTTTCTTGCATACTCCTGAGGTGAGGGAATTTTTTTAATTTTCTGTTAAAAGTATTAGAGTCAATTGAGAATAATTTCCAATAGTTAATTACTTGATAAAATTTTAAGGCTTATCGGATAACATAAAATTATGTTGGTACCATCTTTTGATGGGCATTGTGAGGGTGATATAACCTTCCTCACACGTAACCGAACTCCCGAACTCTGTTCTGGTTAGTAAACCTGAACCGATTATTTTAGGGACCCTTAAATTTAGGTGTTCCCTAAAAGGACAGATTTCATAGGTGGCCAATTGCACCTAGATAAAAAAAAGATTGGTGGCGACTCCCTTAAGTCAATGTCTAGCGATAGATCCCCGGATCTAGACGTTATGACAAACGAAATTGCATAATTTTGCTTCTTGTATTTTGAACCTAATGTTCAAACAAGATTCAATCAAGTGCCATGTAATGGTAATGGTGGAGAGCTAGATCTTACGAAACATTTTTCAATTTTTAGACATCCCAAGTGACCTTTTGATCCATCAAAAAATTATGTTGGTACCATCTTTTGATGGGCGTTGTGAGGGTGATATAACCTTCCTCACACGTAACCGAACTCCCGAACTCTGTTCTGGTTAGTAAACCTGAACCGATTATTTTAGGGACCCTTAAATTTAGGTGTTCCCTAAAAGGACAGATTTCATAGGTGGCCAATTGCACCTAGATAAAAAAAAGATTGGTGGCGACTCCCTTAAGTCAATGTTTAGCGATAGATCCGCGGATCTAGACGTTATGACAAACGAAATTGCATAATTTTGCTTCTTGTATTTTGAACCTAATGTTCAAACAAGATTCAATCAAGTGCCATGTAATGGTAATGGTGGAGAGCTAGATCTTACGAAACATTTTTCAATTTTTAGACATCCCAAGTGACCTTTTGATCCATCAAAAAATTATGTTGGTACCATCTTTTGATGGGCGTTGTGAGGGTGATATAACCTTCCTCACACGTAACCGAACTCCCGAACTCTGTTCTGGTTAGTAAACCTGAACCGATTATTTTAGGGACCCTTAAATTTAGGTGTTCCCTAAAAGGACAGATTTCATAGGTGGCCAATTGCACCTAGATAAAAAAAAGATTGGTGGCGACTCCCTTAAGTCAATGTCTAGCGATAGATCCCCGGATCTAGACGTTATGACAAACGAAATTGCATAATTTTGCTTCTTGTATTTTGAACCTAATGTTCAAACAAGATTCAATCAAGTGCCATGTAATGGTAATGGTGGAGAGCTAGATCTTACGAAACATTTTTCAATTTTTAGACATCCCAAGTGACCTTTTGATCCATCAAAAAATTATGTTGGTACCATCTTTTGATGGGCGTTGTGAGGGTGATATAACCTTCCTCACACGTAACCGAACTCCCGAACTCTGTTCTGGTTAGTAAACCTGAACCGATTATTTTAGGGACCCTTAAATTTAGGTGTTCCCTAAAAGGACAGATTTCATAGGTGGCCAATTGCACCTAGATAAAAAAAAGATTGGTGGCGACTCCCTTAAGTCAATGTTTAGCGATAGATCCCCGGATCTAGACGTTATGACAAACGAAATTGCATAATTTTGCTTCTTGTATTTTGAACCTAATGTTCAAACAAGATTCAATCAAGTGCCATGTAATGGTAATGGTGGAGAGCTAGATCTTACGAAACATTTTTCAATTTTTAGACATCCCAAGTGACCTTTTGATCCATAAAAAAATCACAATCGATTTCTAGATGAAGTTAAGTATGATGAAGTAGAAATATATATCTTCATGAATTACAATAAGATGCTCCCTTATATTAAGTAAGGGATTAAAATGTGTATGTAAATTAAAACTTAGATAAAGTATTATTATTAATCTAACTTATATACTCCAATAATAGGATATTTGATAAGATTGTTAAAAAAAGAAACATTACTAATGAATTATGAATAATTGGAAAATGTACATAAAGCAAAATTTAAGAAATGGTTTAACAATTGTTAAGTTTAAGGTTTAACTTAAAACTACTAATTGTTACACTATATTTGTATACAAGAAATAATACCAATTTATTATGTAAATTTTTCTAGGTTCAAAAACATGCTAATGAAATTGATTGTAGTATCATTGAGCTTTCCAATAGACCAGGACATATAGCAAGGTGTTATCAAAGATACTTTGTCAATGGTTACAAATTTTATACTTTAGATTATAGACAAACCCAAAAAAAAAAAAAAAGATTAATAGTGGTGTATACATTAAAGGAAGTTGTTATAATGATTTTAAATGTGACTTTCATGACATCTTGGTAAATATCATCGAGTTGGAATATTTTGAGATTGACAATAAGTTTATACTTTTTAAATGTCACTGGTCCGATATGAAAAAAGATGTTCATGTAGATTTCCATCATAACCTTATTGAAATTAAATACAATTCAGTACTCATAAGTATGAATCATTTGTGTTAGCCAAACAAGCTCAATAGATGTATTATAATGCCTATCCATCTAAAATGAGAACTCAACAAGATTGGTAGACTGTGTTCAAAACAATGGTTAGGAGTATATTGAACTTAAATAATCACGATGCATATATAATTAACCTTAATGAAAGGGTTTATAGAAAATGGGAGTGTCTAATATGATAGTTGTTTCGTGTTTAGAGGAACTTGACAATTGAAAATTTTAGTTTTATGGTGATTATAAAAAGGTTAATGCATAAGAACAACTTGATGAAAAAGAACAAGCAAATAAATAAAATGAAAAAAAAAAGATGAAGATGATGAGGAAAAAGATGAAGTTGAAGATAAAGAAAAAGATGACGATGAAGATCAAGATGAAAAAGAAGATGATGAAGAAAATAAGGAAAAATATGATGAAGAAAATAACTAAGATAACATTTTATATATATATAGAAATTAATAAGCATTTAATTGTATTAATTTTGTGACATTCTTTAACATACAACACATTATGCTATTATAAATCATTCTCTCATATGTTCATTTATGTTATTGATATATGTTCTTAAATATATTATTAAATACATTTATATTATTATTGATATATGTTATATATTTTTTAATCTAATTTAATTATTAACCATATATGTTATATTTTGTAGTTATAATACTTAAATAAAAAAACTCCTAATAAATCAAAAGTTAAAGGATCTAGATCTACATCTAGATGGAGGGCATTATTTTGAGGTTTTACTCGTCTAAGTATTCCATTAGTACACTTTCAATTCAGATAGGTCCAAGTGGTCCAACTTCCACTTGTAATCCTTTTAGCATTAGAACACCCATCCTGCGAACTTCTAAAGTGTGAGACTCCGGCCATTAATTATCTAACATAGGATATTTCATTTGCCAAGTAGCAATCATCCAGCATCATTGATGGTATTGAGACAATTGCATCCCTGCTCCAATGAAAATGAACTAGAAGAGCTAATCAATGTGTACCATGCCAGCAAACCTAGGATAAAAGATGCTAATTACTTGTCTAAAAAAGAAGTAAGGTTTTTATAAATTATTTATTTTATTTGCTTATTTCAATTGAATAACTAATATTATTAAAATTAATGACTTGTATGTAGCACTTTCTGGGAATCTAAAATTATCCGAACAGTTATGAGATTGATTAAAAATTACTACAATGGTGCATGGTTGACATGGAAGAAAGTTCCTCTGGTTGTGAAGACAAGCTTATAGGAGAAATTTCAAGTAATTTACGACATTAAACATTATAAATATATTTTCATTTTACTTGGATTTACTTATTACATGATGAAAATGACAACTTTTTTTATATCGATTAGTAAAAATTCTTCTAGTTTTAAAAATGTACACCTCTAGTGTATAAAAAATGGAAAGATACATGAAAAGCATGCTTTAAAGGAAAAAGGCATTGAAATTTTTTTGCAAGAACAAAAAACTAAGTGTAAATATTACAAGTAATTGGACTGGATTAGAGTTGAAATTTGGGACGAGCTGATTGAAAAGATTAGAATACCTATGCAAGACAGCAAAAGCCTAACAAAAAAAAGAGAAAATTGGCCAATAAAAAAAGAAAAAAGCCTCCCAAAGCACACAAGTGTCTCATGTCCTTTTTTGTTACATGCACACAAATTGGCAATAACTCTTCATTTGCCATATTTGATTTATATGTTATTTATCATTTATAATTTACAAATACTAACTTATTTGGTATTGAATGTAGTCATAAGAGCTTAAGCGACAACCCACATATAAGGAACTTTTTAGGGATGGCAATGGATAGTAAATAAATAAATATCCATCATTATTCAATTTGTTCATATTGGATTTAAATAGTTATAAACGGATAATTAATAGATTTAGGTAAAAGATTTACTATCCCTGATGGATTCAGGCGAGTATGGATAGTATCCCCTAAATATCTAATATTCGAATCTGTTTAAAATTTAGTGAATAGTAATAGATATCCAAATCTATTGCTCATTTACATATGTAAAATATATAAAATTTTATACTTGTAGAAGGTTTCTAATGTTAAAAAATAACTTTTATTTATTAGTAATTAAGAGTCAACATGAATTTTAAATTAAATTCTTACTTATTTTATATTTTGATAAAAAAATGTAAATAAATGGATATTTTAACATATTCAAATATTTAAACAGATAGTGCTTATTTAAAGGGATTCAAATTTGGATAGTGATATTAAATTTAAACAAATTCAAATATTATAAATATTAAACAGATTCAAATATGGATATGGATATCTCAAAAATTACAGATATCTATTCCATTGCTATTCCTAGAACTTTTCAATCACATCCACAAATATTTTGGGGGATAGGATGATTTCACGAATAATAAGTCTAAAATTATTAGTGTAAGTGAAAATAACATTATGTATGCATCTTTGTAATATTTTCTTTATTACTGTATAGCTCTTTAACTCAAACTTATGTGAAACATGCACTTGTAGGAAAACTATACTTTTTCATTGAATCAAAAGTATGGTGATGACACATTTGTTCATCCAGCGTTTGATCCATAGGCTTGGTATCAAGTTATTGATGGGTTGCAAACCACGCACACCCATACATATGGATTTGGGATTAAGCCACATGCAATGGATATATTTAGTGTATCCCCGTCCCCTTCTTGTGGTAGCTCCTCTTACTTAACTTGTGGTCTTACAACCTTTAATTCAATTTTTTGTTCATCAAGTGAAGTTGATGATATTTAAGGGAATGTGTCCAATGTGTAGAATGAAATTAAGGAAATGAGGCAATCACAAGCCTCAATAATTTAATAATAAAAAGAAATAAAAATAGTCTTGTTAAGGCTCACCCAAATGTTCGATGGTGATTCATTTCCTGGAGTTGAATCTTCTGGAGTCAAACCTTCAAGACAATAGGGATTGAGAAGTAGTGCTCAACGATATTAATTTTTTATTGTTGAATTTTATTGTTTAAGGATGATGGATTTTTTTAAATGGCATTGGATTTATTTTTGGATGTTTATGAATTTCATAAATATTAGTGAAAGACTATTGTAGACACCCTATTTAGTTCGGACCCAAGCCCATTGGGCCTGATCCAATAAGATTTGGGTCTAAGCCCATTGGATCGATTTAGGATCCAATTAGCTGGCCCCAATGGGCTTTTTATTTTTATTTTCATTATTTAATATATATATTTTTCTTTTTCTTTTTTTTATCTATTAATATTTTTATTATTTATCTGCTTTTATTATTTATCTATTCCTTTTATTTATTTATTTATTTTTGTTATCTATTAATATATTTATCTTTTTATTTTGATTAATTTTTTGTTAAGATTAGGATTAGGATAAAAAAATTGAAATGAATTTGGCTGTGATTTGAGAATTGGCAAAGTTGGGATTGGATTCAAAGATTGAATCCAAATCTCAGAAAGAGTTGAGATTGATCAGAAACTCTTCTAATCAATCCCTATAAATAGTGACTGGAACAGAACAGAAAAGACACACAGAGAAGAAACAAAAGCTAAAAAAAGGTTTAGGTGCGTTAGAACAGCTCTAGAAATCAGTGAAAATTTTTTAAAATTTTTTGGTGAATTTTTTTTCTAGAAATTTTTGAAAAATTTTTAGATTCTGGTTGAATTTTTCATCGAGATTTGAATTTTCGTCCAACTGTCCAGTTTTCGATAAGAATTTTCAAAAACTGACTAACTTTCGATGAACTTTCGATGAAAAACTCAAATTTCGGTGAAAATTTTCAAAATCCGATGAGATTCAATCGGAGTTCTTTGGGTTTTAGAGAGAAGGGAGAGATGAAAAGAAGGGATTCTGAGAAAAAAAACTGACTTTCAACCATATATACCATCCCCAAAACGACGTCGTTTCTGCGTAAGTAACCTAGAGGATCCGTACATTTTACCAAGATCTGACCTGACCCGAACGCCAACCCGCTTTTGACCTACGTGCTACCTGAGTCTCCGAACCATTAGTCGAGCCGAGCCGACACCTCCGAGCTGATTTTTTGAGCCATTTTTCTTCCTCAAGTTGAGCAGAGCAGAGTCGTTAAGCCGAGCCGTTCTTAAGTTTTTTTTTCGTTATTTATTTATTTATTATTATTATTATTAGATTAGATTTGTTTAATATTTTATTTTTATTTTTATTTTATTCTTATTTTATTTTTCTTTATTTTTATTTTCTTTAAATAAAATTCAAAAAAATATTTTTGAGAAAAAGTTGAAAGTATCAATTTTTCTCGAAATTAAAGTTTCAAAAAAATATTTTAGAAAAAAGTTGAAAGTATCAATTTTCTCTACACAAAAGCAATCATTTTTTTCTTTCTTTTATTTTAATGTTAAATAATCCGACGATAGAGTCTCTGTAAGTTAAACAATAGTTTTCTTACATACTCTTAAGGTGAGGGGATTTTTTCAATTTTCTGCTAAAAGTATTAGAGTCAATTGAGAACAATTTCCAATAATTAATTACTTGATAAATTTTTAAGGCTTATTGGATAATATAAAATTAAGTTTGTACCATCTTTCGATGGGCGTTGTGAGGGTGCTATAACCTTCCTTACGCATAACCGAACTCCAAACCCTGTTCTGATTAGTAGACCTGAACCTATTCTTTTAAGGACCCTTAAACTTAGGTGTTCCTTGAAATAATAGATTCCTTAAGTGGCCAATCGCACCTAGATAAAAAAGATTGGTGGTGACTCCTTAAGTCAATGTCTAGTGATAGATCCCCGGATCTAAACGTTATGATGCTTGACGACTCCGTTGGGGACACTCTGAGAGTCAGGCCAGCAAATAAATTTATGTTATCCAAAAGTCTAATAAAATTAAACCTTTTTGTATATATTTTATTTATTCATTCATGTTTATTTACTATATTAATTATGTCATTCATATGCATATGCATAATATGAGCTCTATACCCGAGTTCCGTCCCTTTAGGAGGGAGTAAAGTACCTATTACTTTCGTGAGGTCTAATACCTCCGTAGTGGCTAACGAAATACTCTCACTCAAATTGAACCTTTTCTGCTTGTAGCTTATAATGGGTGAGGATTAGGGTACCTTACTCCTCTGTGATAGACAATGATGTAAGGAACAATTTGGAAACCTTTAGACTTTAGCTTTGAACCACATATAGTGAACCTTAGAAGTGCCTAAACCTAAGATAGAGCTGTTTTTACCCAATAATAGATATACCCTAAAACTCAGACACAAAAAATATGTTTATCTAATCATTTTGATTATCTGACTTTGTCCATCATTTTCATTATCATATGTAACATTATGCATCAGCATCACTTTCATTTCATCTATGAAACTAACTATATTGTTTGTCTAATTTTTTGCATCTGTATTATTTTCATGATCTTATTTTAACATTATCATTTGCATCCATTTCATATTAGATTTCATTATGAAAATGTACATTTCATTCGTGCATCAATGTATCATACATAAAGCATAGCATAGCATTTCTAATCATAATTGTGGTGCTAAAGGTTCAAAGATAGCTCCATCTAGTGAAAATCCTATCCATCGATACAACACAAGATCCAAAGCCAAACAAATGGAGCAAAAAATTTCTCACCGATTTGAAAAACTGAAAAAAGCTTAGGAAAAGATTGATAATGAGTTAAGTAAAATTTTAGATGTTCTCAACAAGTTAAATAAGGGGAAAAGAGTAGAAGAGAACACAAGCCAATAAAGTCCTGCATTGCAAGAATGGCTGACCTTTTGTATCCTCCAGGTTTTGGCCCACCTCAAACTCAGTCTACACAAGAAGTTCCACCACAACACTTCGCATATCTTACATATCCTGGAATGTCATCAGCCTCTAATCCAAGGCATTACCATAGCTATGTAAATCCTGTCTTTACTGAAAGGGCAGTAGAACTGATTTTTGATCTAGATGATTTGAAAGAGAAGAAGAAAGAAAAAGTAAAAGTGGTGGAATCTCAGGGAGATCTAAAGATTAGTATGCTTGAACAAAAGTTACGGGCATTATAGGGATTGGATTTTATGGCTCTGTTGATGTTGCTAGGCTGTGCTTAGTCCCTGATGTGGTCATTCCTCATAAGTTCAAAGTACCAAAATTTAAAAAATATGATGGCACAAAGTGCCCAAAAACTCATATTACCATGTATTGTCGAAAGATGACAGCCCATGCTCATGACGAAAAGCTACTAATGCATGTTTTTCAAGATAGTTTTACTGGTTCTGCTATTAGGTGGTATATCCAGTTAGACAAAAATCGCATCCGTTCCTAGAGTGACATGGCCCATGATTTTACCAGTCAATATCGACATATCATGGATTTGACTCCTGATCGTTTGTCTTTACAAAACTTGGAGAAAAAGGCCAATGAGACTTTTAAAGAGTATGCCTAGAGGTGGAGGGATATTGCTTCTCAAGTATAACCTCCTCTGACTGAAAAAAAACTACAGTGTTATTTATCAGCACTTTGATATCTCTCTATTATGAAAAGATGATAGAGAATGCAACAAAGAATTTTGTCGACATGGTGATCTCTGGAGAAATTATTGAAAGTGCCATTAAAAATGACAAGTTGAAAAGAGGAGAAACCAAGAAGGTATCAAAAAAGAAAAAAACTGAAGCTCAAGCTGTGAGCTTTGATAGACAACAATTCAGAGGTTACCAACCCTATCCACCCAAAGGTTACTCTTTGTACTATCTTACTGTGAATAATGCCTTATCCTACCCATACCAGCTAGTTCTACAACCACCTTATTCATTCACACATCGATCAATTTTTAGCCGTCAAGATCTTACATATAGCCTTAACATTCAAGCTCTGCAAGAACCCAAATTTGCCCTACTAACCTAGTAAGTGGTTCACGAGAGCAACGGATTACTCAAAAAAAACCTGTATTTGATCCAATCCCCATGACTTATACAGAGTTATATCGAGAACTCTATAATATTTGATTACCCATAGCCATGTGGAGTCGCTTAAGTCATCCTATCCTAAGTGGTATGATCCTACAGCTCACTGCGACTACCATTATAAAATTACTGGCCATTCTACCGAAAATTACATTGCTTTAAAGCATAAGGTGCAACGGTTGATCAATGATGGAATGGTAAGTTTTGATCAAGGAAAAGCAACAACACCTAATGTTAGTGCTCTGAGTGAAAGTCAAGAACACATTAGTCAAAAAGGGTCCAGAGAGTCATAATGAATTGAGGGACAAGATGTTAATAGAGATTCTTCACCTGATCACATAGGGGGACAATTTTAAAGAATGGAGATAAGGCTGGTTGAAGGTTTTTTTTTGTCATTTTAGGATTTTTTTTTAGAAATGTTAGATTTCTTTTTGCAATATGATTTCACTTGTTATCATTTTAATAAAGGCAAGTTAATGCATTTCATTACATTTTCTCTTTCACTCGACCATTACTCCATGCTCTGTTACCTTTCATAACTTTACATTCCCATTCTCAAATTTCAGATGATGAATATTTAAGACAATGATAACAATAATTTTGAAATTTAATTTTGAGAACTTATCCACATTAATATGAGGAGATGATTTGAGCAAAAAAAGTAAGCTATTACCAGAGGTGAAATAGATATGTCTTGAAGATGTGCAATCTTTCATACAAGTTTATAAACTTTGTTCAATAGATGATGTTCAAGAAAGATATTCATAATTGAGATGAAAAATGGCTATCTTTCTTTTATCATTCGAAAAATCATTTATTGTTACCCCTTTAAGCCTATTATGATTTCTTTTTTTGAAGAACTCCAACCAAGGATCACCCTTTACACTCGAGGGTAATTTTTTTAAAAAATATACAAAAGGTCTCAAAGATGGAAAGAGAAAAAAAAGCAAAAGACAAAATAAATGCCACACATAATTTGGGGTAAAATAATGAGAATTTTTTGTGTGAGGAAAAAAAAAACTAGTGAAATGATGTGGAGGCAAAATGTCCAGTTACATCAAATGATCCTTTGGTCTTGAATCTTTTTAATACATATTTTGAGCCTATTATATCCATTTCTTTATGACCCCTCACCTTGACCTATATTACAACCTTGAAAAGTCTATTTGGATCAAGTGTGAATACTCAACTTGAATGATCATATGTTGGGCAAAAGGATGCTCATGATGAAACAATGGAATCATGCTACATCGCTTTAAAGTTTGATGTGTGGAAAGATATCAACAATGGATAAAAAATGAAAAAAAAAATAAAAAAAAGATGATGAAAAAAAATGAAAAAAATAGAGAAAAAAAAAAGGAAAGAAAAAAAATGAAAAAATGAAAAAAAGAGATTCAAATTGAAAACTTGAAAAGGTGATTTTGGTAGAAAAAGATCTAGGTCAAATGGTTCACATTAATGGAAGATCAAAGACATTTGAAGATCCCTGAAAGACTGGGGCAAAGTTCACCAAGCTCAAAATGACTTCAATAGTAAATGAAATGAGTTTTTTTTAAAAAATCCTAAATTAATGTTGAGAATTATCTGAATATTTATCATTTGGACATACCATTCATCCTAATGACATGTATCCAATTTATTTTTTTTCTTATTTATTTTGTACCAAAATAGATCTTCATTGATTATCTCTATTATAATTCACCTTGTGTTCTCTTATTGTTACATCCCTAGAATAAATATAAATAAAAAAAAATATATGATTGCATTATAATGGTCAAGAATTGAAATGATGATGAATGAATGACAATGTGCATAAAAAATCTTGCATTCCTTTAAAGAGAAATCTAAGATGATGGTGGTAACAAAATGAAAAAATGGTAAAAACCTAAAAGAGATGATTTGGAAGGATATATGATGTGACCAAATGGAGAATATGATGATGGATTGGATAATAAAATAAAGATAGGGTCAATCTTGAAAAATGGTATAACCAAGTGATGAGTACAAGGATGAATTGATCGATATGACTTGCAAGTTATGATTGAATGATGAAAATAATCAGTGGATAAAGTTTGTTTTGGAATGGTTAATATTGAGACACCTATGAGTAATGACCCAGTGATGGTGGATGAAATTTGTTCTGAAATTTGTTAGTGCTGAGAAGTCCATGAATAGTGGTCAAGTGATGATCGATTAATGAAACTTATTCCAAAATATTGAGAAACTGAACAAGGAAGACATGCGAAATGGTGGAGTTTTGAGAGCCATATTACCATAATTATTTAGAAATTTATGATATAGACGTTTGCATTACATGCATCATGAGGGCATCATTGCTTAAATAATACATGCACATAATCGATGAATTAAACTTTGTTTGGACATGTATGGCACTATGAGAATATAGGTTACCGCATTTGCATCATTAAGAAGGCATTTGCATATTTGGTCATAACATTCATTCATGCAAATTTTTGAGTCACTTGAAAAAAATTATGAATATTTTGATGAAAATTTTTGAGAACTTAAATGAGAATCTTTAAGTTTCAAAATGGGAATCTTTGAGGAGTGAAACCCTAAAGTTCGTTGAATGTGAATCTTCGAACTAGAATGAAAAGTTTTAAACTTTTGGATGTGAATCTCCAAAATACAAAGCTTCAACTTTTTGGATATGAATCTCTAAATTTTTTAAATGAGAACCTTTGAACTTAGATGTGAAACTCTAAGTTTTATTGCTGAGGCTTTGAACTCAAATGAGAAGCTTTGAATTTTTGGATGTAAATCCCAAGCTTGCCAAATGCGAACCTTTAAAAAGCCTTAAACTTTTGGATGTGAGCCTATAAAATTCAAATAAGAATCTTTGATGCAAGTCTTGCAAGTTGCAAATGCAAATCTTGAGATCTTGCAAATTTGAACGAAACTAAAATTTTAAGAATCAAATTTCAGTAAATTTTTACGAAGTTGGAAGGTTCTTACGAATCTGAACCTATGAATGTTGAACTCAAATTGTGAATCTTTAAGTTCTCATTACAAAATTTCTTCAATCACGATCTATAACTCCTTTGGACATGATTGTGAATGAGCAATTTACTTTCCAAAAGTTAAGGTGCCTCTGTTTAGAGAAGTAATTTACTTTTCAAAGTTGTGGTGCCTCTATTTAGATGAGCAATTTACTTTCCAAAAGTTAAGCCTCTGATTAGGAGAGCCATTTACTTTTCAAAGTTGTTAAGCCTTTGATTAGAAAAGTCATTTATTTTTTTCAAAGTCGTTGAGCCTCTGATTAGAGGAGTCATTTACTTTTCAAAGTTGTTGAGCCTCTGATTAGAGGAACCATTTATTTTTCCAAAGTCGTTGAGCCTCTGATTAGATGAGCCATTTATTTTTTCAAAGTCGTTGAACCTCTGATTAGATGAGCCATTTACTTTTCAAAGTTGTTGAGCCTCTGATTAGAGGAGCTATTTATTTTTTCAAAGTCGTTGAGCCTCTGATTAAATAAGCCATTTATTTTTTCAAAATCATTGAGCCTCTGATTAGAAGAGCCTTATTTATTTTTCAAAAATTGTTGAGCCTTTGATTAGAGGAGCTTTATTTATGTTTCTTAAAGTTGTTAAGCCTCTGCTTAAGAAGCTTTGATCAAAATTTTAACAAACAAAATAAACAAAACAGAAAAAAAGTGTCAAGCTGAGTTTTGAATGGGTGTCTACGTCTTTGCACAATTTTTGCTTCACAGAAAATGTACAAAGAAGGGCAGCTGTAGACACCCTATTTAGTCCGGACCCAAGTCCATTGAGCCTGATCCAATAAGATTTGGGTATAAGCCCATTGGACTCGGTTTAGGATCCAATTAGCTAGCCCCAATGGGCTTTTATTTTTATTTTCATTATTTAATATATATTTTTTTCTTTTTCTTTTTTTTATCTATTAATATTTTTATTATTTATCTACTTTTATTTATTATTATTAATATTTATCTATTCCTTTTATTTATCTAATTATTTTTTTTGTTATCTATTAATATATTTATCTTTTTATTTTGATTAATTTTTGGTTAAGATTAGAATTAGGATAAAAAAATTGAAATGAATTTGACTGTGATTTGAAAATTTGCAGAGTTGGGATTGGATTCAAAAATTGAATCCAAATCCCAGAAAGAGTTGGGATTGATCAGAAACTCTTCTGACCAATCCCTATAAATAGTGGCTGGAACAGAACAGAAAAGACACACAAAGAAGAAACATAAGCTAAAAAAGGGTTTTGGTGCGTTAGAACAGCTCTAGGAATCGGTGGAAATTTTTTAAAAAATTTTGGCGAATTTTTTTTTAGAAATTTTTGAAAAATTTTCAGATTTCAGTTGAATTTTTCGGCGATATTTAAATTTTCCAGCCAATTGCCCAGTTTTCGACAAGAATTTCCAGAAATCGACTAACTTTTCGGTGAACTTTCAATGAAAAACCCAGATTCCGATGAAAATTTTCAGAATTCGACGAGATTCAATCGAAGTTTTTCAGGTTTTAGAGATAAAGGAGAGAAGAAAAAAGAGAAGAGAGAGAAGAAGAGAAAGGATTTTGAGAAAAAACTGACATTCAGCCTTATATACCCTTCCTAAAACAACGTCGTTTCTGCGTTAAGTAACCCAGAGGATCTGTGCGTTTTACCAAGATCCGACCCAACTCGTGCGTTGACCCGAACGCCAACCCACTTTCGACCCGCGTGCGACCTGAGTCTCGGAGCCGTTAGCCAAGCCGAGTCGACACCCCCGAGCCACTTCTCCGAGCCGTTTTTCTTCCTCAAGTCGAGCCGAGCTGAGCCACTAAGCTGAACTGTTTCCAAGTTTTTTTTTGTTATTTATTTATTTATTATTATTATTATTAGATTAGATTTGTTTAATATATTTTTTTTATTTTATTCTTATTCTTATTTTATTTTTCTTTATTTTTATTTTATTTTATTATTTTATTTTCTTTAAATAAAATTCAAAAAAATATTTTTGAGGAAAAGTGTAGAGTATCAATTTTCCTTGAAAATAAGCTTTCTAAAAAAATATTTTTGAGAAAAAGTTGAAAGTATCAATTTTTCTTCAAAATAAATTTTCAAAAATGATATTTTAAGGAAAAGTTGAAAGTATCAATTTTTTTCGAAATTAAAGTTTCAAAAAAATTTTTTGGGAAAAAGTTGAAAGTATCAATTTTTCCTGCACAAAACTAATCATTTTTTTTCTTCTTTTTTATTTTAATGTTGAATAATCTGACGATGGAGTCTTTGCAAATGAAACAATACTTTTCTTGCATACTCTTGAGGTGAGGGGATTTTTTCAATTTTTTGCTAAAAGTATTAGAGTCAATTGAGAACAATTTTCAATAATTAATTACTTGGTAAATTTTTAAGGCTTATTGGATAATACAAAATTAAGTTGGTACCATCTTTCAATGAGCGTTGTGAGGGTGCTATAACCTTCCTCACGTGTAATCGAACTCCCGAACCTTGTTCTAGTTAGTAGACCTGAACCTATTCTTTTAAGGACCCTTAAACTTAGGTGTTCCCTGAAAGGATAGATTCTTTAGGTGATCAATTGCACCTAGATAAAAAAGATTGGTGGCGACTCCTTAAGTCAATGTCTAGCGATAGATTTCTGGATCTAAACGTTCTGACAACTATAACGAATTGATCGAAACTATGAATTTCTTATGTGTGCATATAGGTACTACTGGTAAATTTTATTAAAATGAACTAAATGTTGAATTATGGTATAATATAGGTGTATTTTGATTTATATTGATGATTTCAATAGGTTTCGAAATGTAAAATAAGGCTTAAAACCTTGAAAGATTGATCCTTTAAAGGGAAGAATCGATCCTCTAAGATAGGTTTTTCATTTGAAATAGGGCTGGACCTAAAAATTATTAATTTTTTGTCTTTTAGCAATGAAATTTTCGTCACTGAAATTTATCTACATTTTCCTACAAAAAATTATTATGAAAAAAATTAGCAATGAAAATTTATATCATTAAAGACTTAGCAATGAAATTTATAAATATATCAAAAATTAAAAAAAGAGAATTAACAATGAAAAATACTTCGCTAATTAGTTTTATCGATGAAATCTACAAAACTATTAGTGACAAATTTTTCATGCATAAATCTATTACTGATGGAAAATTTTTTTATTTTTTGAAAATTAACAAAAATTAATTTTGTTGGAAATTTGTTTGAGTGACAAATTATTTTAGATTAGCAACAGAGTTTTTCATCACTAAAAATAAAAGTATTAGCAACAGAATGGGATTTAGCGATGGAATGTTATTCTCAGTTCTGTCAAACTTTTAACAACAAAAAATCCATCACTAATGGTGTTATTTCTTAAAAGTTTATTTCTATACTTTTATAATTATTTAATATAATTATAAATTTAATACTATTGGATAAACTAAATAAATAAACCAAATCATTTTAATTCTTTGATACTATTTAAAGATTTTTTATGATTTTATTTTAATAAATTGTACTAATATTTAAGAGAATGATTTGTTTTAGGAGAGTATATAGAAGCTAACTTAGTAGTACCCCTTTTTTTGTGGTCCAACTGAAAAATGAAAAAGGGGAGGGGGTGGCTATGCCTTGCAAAGTACTCTAAGTATTTAACATTATGTACCCAATTTGTGTGATAAAATAAAACTGATGTTATCCTGTTGTATACTGTCCTTACAAACTCGTTTAGTTGCTTCTTCATTAATGTTTTGGACCATAGGATTGACACCGGCCGCGGGGGAACTACTTAGCATCCATGGACAAGGGCAGCTTCATGGAACCATCTCGGGGTTGTGGAAGAGAAAAAAAAATAAACAGCATAAATTTTAAATGATTCGTCTATACCTTGTAACCTCATGCAAGCAAAATATATGCTTTGTTTCGTGAGAGGATGCTCGGGGGGAGATGGGACCAATATCCTGTCCAGACCCCCTAGGATTTCATGTTTATAGGCATGCAGCTTAGGCAAAGCTGTCTTCTATAAGTATATGCCCTTGAAACCTTCAAAAATTTATTTATCTTGTTTTAAAAGAGGTAAATAAGGAAGAATGGGTTGATTTAACATTGTTTAATTTAGACATGCATGTGTCAAACAATGATCAGGAAAGACAAAGTGAATATTGGAATTTCTTGATTAACTGTAGTAAATTGGTAAAATCTTTTGATGATTTTGTTAAAGATTTGATAAATTTTTGGTAAAAAATTAAACCCTAATCATTAAAAATAAAATTTTGATATTTTACTAAACAGATCATACCACACGACTGTTCACGACTGACATTTCAAAGCGTGAAATATGCCTTATCCGTTTTCTAGCATATACTATTGTCCATTCCAACATCCAAAACTGTTATTTGCTGATCATCAATTGAGTAAAGGCTCCAAATCACTGCTGACAAGTCTACGTTCACCACTCATATTTGGGCTTGCAAAAACTATGTTATCTACAATTCTTTTCTTTTCTTTTCTTTTCTTTTCAAGTTCTATTGTTTGGATTGTGACGTTTCCAGATAGCATTTCAAATTCCATATCCGCGGTTGCTTCCAGGAAAGCTGTACGCTTAAGAAGCTGCCAAACTGTGTACATGTTCACGCAAATCACTCTCCTCATACAGTACAGCTCATGCGTAATTCTGAAAGGAGAGAGAAAAAAAATGTGAAGGAAGAAGAATAAGGTTGGAAAGAAAATTCAGGGGCATTTTGGAGAAATTATTAAAACAAGTGTCGCAGAGAGTAAAGTACCGGATGCAGTTTGAGTTGTTAGAATAAAAGGAGGCTGCATTTATGTAACAATTAATTTTTTAAAATAACGTTTTAATTTAAGTAATCACGATTCAAGGTCCCTTCGACAGCGTCAAGATGCCATGATATCATCACGGGGAGAATTACTCCCACCATATTGTCAAAGAAAAGTAAACAAAACTTACAATTTTGATAGACTTCCAAGTACCAAAAAGAAATTGTTTATTCTAATTATTCTAGAACTTAGTTTTGAGGCATAAAAATATGTGTATTATACATACATTAATTTCCTAATTTCCCTCAGTTTCGTGCCACTCTGTTCCATTTTCTTCTCTTACTAATTTCTTCCTTTCCTATAAGTTAAAAATAGCATTAGCATAAGAGTTTTAATTGGTTGAAAAAATTGGAGATATGCTCTAAAAGACATTCCAATTTCTAAAGACAAAGTAGAGAGCTGCCCGATACAGCCAATGTTAGCTTGTCTTTCTCCCTCGTTGCGTGGATGTCTGAATTGATTCCTCTGGACTCTGGTGACCGATAAATATTCAGATAACCAAAACCAAGGGACCGCCTGTATCTTATCTACAATACATTAATGCAACCAAAAGAAAAAACAACCCCAAATGTCAACCAACTGACTAACATGATCTGGCTAGCTATTCAGTCCAATATGATATTCTCTTTCGCACATCACCATGTCAGCTTTTGAAACTATATTAACACATGCAAAAATGTTTCATGTGACGTCTAATGTCACTTTCGTAGCTACTGTCTTTCGCTTTTCTTCCTTCCTCGCTGCTACCTTCTCTCAATTAAAGCGATACCCTATTCAGCCCCGAGAGACACTAACTGAATTAAAAAGCATTTCTAAACCGATTAATTTGAAACGAGAAAAATCAAATTATGATATCATGGCTTGGAACTATTATGGCATTTATGCACTTCTCTCTAGAATTTGTAACTATTACTTTTTTGTAAAGCCAAGCGGAAAGTTAGTGATATGATCACTTTTCTTCACATCCCAATGGGATCACTCTCTTTACTTCTCTTTCGGTATTTCTTCAAGAACTGCTCTACAAGAAACGAAAGTACGGACTATATAATACTATAATTGTAAGTATTGTACGTATTCAATTAATGTTGATATATATAAACTATGATGAAATCTTCAAATTTATGGTCTGTCTTTAAGGGAATGGATTAGAGTGGTAAGATTTTGATGCCTAAACAAATAATATTTGGACCTCTCACAGGCTACCACTAGGAACCATCCTTGGTTGTTCGTAGTCGGGATAAGTACATTGTTTTTTTATCAGGAAAAAGCTTTGAAGAAATGGGGTCCTCAAACGAATTGCATGGAATTGCTTGTGTGGATCTCCAGCATGATAGGTAAAAATAGGTACGGTTTTACTGTACCTTAATGTCGGGAACATGTGATAGTAGTGACGTATAGGGAAGGGCTGATTGAAAATGAAAGGGGCAGATTGAGTCTGGCATGGAGCAGCATCGGTCAGATAATATAATTGGACCCTGGGATGGGTAAAAGGGAGAGAGGAGAGAAGGAAAAGAAAACTCGGGGGGCAAAAGAAAATCCGATCAAGATCATTATAAACTTGAAGACACATTAGAGCCTTAACATGACAAAAAAAAAAAACAGAAAAACCTTCCACATATATATTGATGCTTTCATACTTTCCTTTTCTTATTGTTCTGGTGTCAATATCATTTTTGTTACAAATGGAATTCAATTTTCAACTTTTGCCCATCAAACTTCAAGTTCAAAAGCTTCAACGTTTTAATTCTGCCTTACTTAAGTGTGATGCATACACTTTTTCCCCCTTTTTATGGGCTTTTTTTTCATTCAATAAAATAAATTTTTTGATCATGTGAACTTCAACTTTATATAATTAATCATTCTTAGAGAAAACATATGGCTATCATTTAGTTATATTTTCTTAATATTTTGAATCATTTCTTGTTTGGAATGAAATTTTTTAAATAAAGTTTGTAAAATTGTTTACTAAAAATGATTCAATAACAATTTTAATATAAAATTCAAATTGATAAATTGATTAAATTTAATAAGAAGAACAATCATATATAAAAATACCTTTTATGATTTCAATTTGATTAATATTTATTCAACATAAAAAATACGTCAAAATTTATTATAAAATTTCTAAATTTTGCACATTTTTTTATGTAATAAGATCTTTTAATCTCTTAAATTTGAGTTTCGATTTTAATTTTAATTTAATTAATTTTAATAAAAAATTTATGAATTTTAATTAAAAAATTTTATCAAAGTTTTTTCTTCTTATCTTAACCATTTTTTTGAGAGAAGGGAAGAGCCCTGTGTCATTATATAAATTTTTTCAATAATCTCCAAGAACTTTTTTTTTTCTACATGCATTGAGATTTTGCAAACATTCAATCCCTTTGATAGCTCCTTTGGTTTCCCATCGATAAGAACTTAGGAGCTTGACCTTGAAAAGAATGAAGTTTCTTTAATGGAAGTGTAAAGTTAAGAAATAAATATAAGCAGCTTCTTTAAGAAACTACAATTACAAGCGTATACATAACCATCTTTTGTGTTGCTTTCAGATAGAAGCCCCAATTCTTTAACAAGCTTGAAGTTTCCACTACCTTGCTTTGGACATCAAATTAATTCCACCAATAACTGGGTGGATCCCTACTATTCTTTTGAACACTGAGCCACTAACCATGATCTCCATTCTCCAAGTGTCAAGTCCCTTCGTTTTAATGCTCATGTCAAGCCACTTGAGGATATGAATAGATTCTATGAAAGAGTCTATGCCAAAATAAATTTGTCCTACATATGTATAGCTAAATCTCAAAGCCACCTCATCAAGATATAAACCATTCAATTGATTAATGTAATTATTTTAAAAAATAATATTTAATAGATTTGAGCTTTAAATTTTAGTATTAATAATTAACCTCATTTTTTATTTTCAGATTATAACCTCCTTAGATAAAAAAAAAAATCAAATATAACTAATGATTTTATAATTTATTGATAAAATATTAAATTTTTAATTTTTAATAATAAAAACTCAATTCCTAAAATTCTCAAAAGAAAATTTGTCATTAGACTACAGATGGAAGATAGTCGTTTTATTCTAATCCTTTTGCCTGAAATGATAACTAGTGAAGCCACAATATTTTAAATTTCATGACGACTTTCTTTCTTGAAATCATCTCATTTATCAACGCATTAATTAGAACAATAGTTACTTTTATCTCGGTAAAAATTAAGAATTTGACGGCAAACAAAACATATTCTAATTGGTTAAGTACCCTTTACCTTATTACCTCTCTTCTAAATTAAAAAAAAATCCAATAAATTTATATATTTTCTCCTATAAATTAATGTCATAATGTATCAATCCAATAACTCGATCATTAAATGTAAAAATAAAAAATTAGTATCTATTTTTTCTATTGAGATGTGATTATTTACCAAATTAAAACTACTATTTTAAAAGAAATTTTAAGTTTAATTAAAACTTCTTAAAAATGATAAGCTCTGGTTTTCATTTCAGAGTTAAATTTGGAAGTACAATTATGCTTGGAAAAGAATTAGCACTTCCATAGCCCATGTCTAATAACAATACTAATTAATTTTGTGTTATCTTAAAATGGTCTTAATTAAATAGCCTTTTAGTTTAAATTAAATTTAATTATTTAAATATTAAAAAATTTTGTAAAACTCTATCATTTTAGTAAAATTGTTAAAAAATTTTCTCATCTCAAAAGTATATAAAAAATTCATTTGTTTCCTTGAAATTGCTCTTTTGCCAAATTCGTTATAAAGTTTTATGAGACACAATTATTAATTTATTTTAATATTATTCTATTTTTTGTTTTTTCTTTCTTTCTTTTATTTATCCAATTCATGTTATTATTATTATTTTTTAAAATTCATATCTTTTAAATCATTAACTTAATATTTAAAAACTTTTGTTGAATTTTCTCCAACATTCTAGCAAATTTCTCAAAAAAAAAAAAAATTTCACTTTAAGAGTATACAAGAAACCCATTTGTTTTTTTTTCTTTTTTTTGAAAATGCTCCATCATCAAATTTATTAAATATTTTATTTAATTTTAAATTTTAATTAATCACCTAAGTTTTTAAATTTCTTTATATTTTATTTTATTTTCAATTTATTATATTGAAAAAATGTCTAAAATTTCTATCATTTTGAAAAAGCTTGAAATATTTTTCTCACCTAAAAATTTATAAGAAAACCAATCATACTTAATTTTTTAAAATTTCATCATCGAATAATTATTATAAATTTTGTTTAAAATATTTTATTAATTGTTATTTAATATTAAATTTTTATTTAAATTATTCTGTAATAATTTAAACATAAAATCTTCACCTAGAAAGATTTAGAAAAATCAATCGTTCATGATTTCCTAAAATTTCACTATTGAAATCCTACTTACAAATAATATCATCCCTATAATTTTTTTTTTAATGTATTAAGAGAAAATAAGCTAATGAACAAATAGCTAAATGATGACATAAAACAAAATACAATAAAATAAAACAAAGACAAAGTTTAGAAATCATACTTAATTTGAAGTTAGGATTGATTCCAAATAAACGAGAGGAAGCCTAAGTCTAGTACCCCAAAACTCCTTCCTACAAGCTAGCCCAAATAGCAACCCACTTCTTTCTTTTCTTTTCTTTTTTTCACTTTTTTTCTTCTTCTTCTTCTTATTCTTTTCTCTCTACCAACCAAAATGGTTCTTTTTAAGATTTTCAATAGCTACTACCGGTCACCTGCGTTGCCTTCGACCATTGGTCACTATCGTCAGTCGTCAAACAAATTCTAAAACTTACCAAAAGACTCATCTCGCTCTCTTCTTTTAATCTAATGATTTAGATTTTCATGAAAAATTAAAAGAATTTTAAAGTCAAAACTCATATTTACTGTTGCCGTCACCTTTGATGATCACCAAATTTTTACCTCTCACCTTTTTCTAAGTTTCCATCATTGGATTCTCAAAATCCTTTTAGAAAGTCCTAGATTTGAAATTTAAACTTGAAAATTGAAACCCTAAAAACTCTCCTTGTCATTATCCAATCATTCTAAATTTCAACCATGTAGATATTTTCTATTTGATTTGTCTTTTCACCATTGGGATTTCCCAAAATCCTTTTATAAATTGTCAAACCCAAAACCCAAATGAAACCCTCTTTTTTCCCTCCTTTGCTTTTGTGAATTTTTTTTTTGTTATACCATTGTTCCCCTATTGAGGACGTGGTTAATCTTTTGTTTTGTGTCTATGTGTGTTTGTTTTTTAGTAAACTTTGGTTGTTATTAAAGAGAGGGGTTGTTTGGTATTGGCTAGCTAGTTGTATGCAAGAAGTAATTGTGTTGATGAGTATTGGATGGTTAGTGATGATAGGCAGTAAGTTTGGTGTAAGGTCTAAGTTGGTGGTCTCGATGCTACTATAATTAGTGTTTTATTATTGGTGAAGGGTAATCCTGAAGCTGTCAAATGATGGTCGAAAATAGAGAATGGTTGGGATTTAAGGGTGCTAATTCTAGCAATAGGTTTCGGGTTAAATTTAGTTAGAGGTGGTAAAGAAAAAAAAAATTAGGAATTGCCTTTATTTATGATGGTTTTGGTCTTTGGACATGGATTCCCCTTTTTCTTTTTGCAATTAGCTCGTAGCAATTTAGGATGAAATCCCAAATTTTCAGGGATTAAAATCCTTGATTTTTTGTTGTAAAATCGGCTAAGTAGTTCAAATAGTAACAAGCATTTAATGCTTGCATTTTCTATCGAAAGTAAATGATAAAACTGAAGAAAAAATGCCCATTCCATTTTAACTTTCTTTTGATTTATTTTTTATTTTTTATTTTTAAAACTAAATAAATAAATGAAATTAAAATAAAATGAAATGAAATGAAAGAATAAAAAAAGATATTAAAATTAAAATCAAAATTGAAAATGAAAATGAGAAAATATTGTTGTGTTTAAAAGTTTAACTTAGACAATGGATTTTCAAACCCGAATCATTTAAATAACATTTAGAATTGGATTTTACTGCAATTCAATCCATTCAGTGGCCCAATAAACTCAAAAACCTAGCAAGATGATGACTAATTAAAACTTTGAAACAGACCTAAACCAAGTGGAAATTTGCTCAGCCTAATCTTAAAATCAGTGTGGATAAAATTTAGTATCTATAGCTATCTCTCACTGCATATTATTAAGAATTAAGAATATGGCAAAGACAAAAAACAACAATTTCGACCAAAGAACAAATATATTCCTTTGATAGGACACAAACAAAAACAACATCAAATATGAACAAACCACGTGAAAAACTCGTTAACACACTAAATCTATATTTGAATGAATCAATTTAGACACGCCAAAAAAGCTTTCTCTTTTTTTTTTTTGGAAACTAACATGAGAATCTTAAAGATTGAACCGAAAGCTCCTCTCACCAGAGGCTTCACAATTTTTAAAAATAAATTGAGATAAGAATTTCTCTCACCAGAGATTTCACAACTTTTGAAGATAAATTGAAATAAAAACTCCTCTCAGTAGATGCTCTACAACTTTAAACAAATTGAAACAAAAACTTCTCCATCAGAGGCTTCACAATTTTAAAAATTTTATCTTAAAATTCTCTTTTAAACAAAAGCTCGACAACTTTAAAAATCTTATCCTAGAAAAGCTTATTTAAATCTTATTCGAAAAAAGCTCCTTTAATTAAAGGCATTAAAACTTTAAATCTCATCTTTGGAAAAAACTCTTCAAATTAGAGATATTGAAATTTTAAAAATCTCATTTGAAAAAGGCTTTTCTTAAACAAAAGCATTGAAACTTTAAAAATCTTAAAAGTCTTTCAAGAGTTCGATGTGGGTGATCTTGTGAATTATATCCAAAGATATAACATATCATGTATATTTTCAAAAAGGTTATCTTCAATCAAGGATTTCATTTTTCGAGAAAAGTCATACTTAATCAAATATTATAATTTTTGAAATTTCATATTCATGATAAATTCTCATCCCTTTTGAGAAGCTTGATTTTAAATTTCAAATTTTTTCTTTTTGCTGAATATGTGTGATGGTTGCAATGAATGCAATGCATGCCATGCTGACACTAATCAATATCAGTCATCCTAAATTATGGTAACAAATTTCTCAATACCAACTTTCATGTCCTTTTCACTTTTTTTTTTTAAGTTTTCAAACATATCTTTATAACTTTTTTGTAGACCCAACCAATTGACTATTCATAAATTAAAACAATCTTTTATCCATTTCATTATCCAATCATAATTTCATACTTTTTCAAAAGTGTTTCCTTTTAATCGATGCCTCGAGTATTGTGCCCTCTAAGGCTTTTATTCTTTTATTCTTTTTGTTTTGTATATTTTTGCTTGCCTTTTGTGATCTTTAAATTCTCTCTCAAAGTAATGTAAGGGCCTCTTACAAACACTATCGATCATTATCCCAAATTCATGACAAATACAATGCATCAAAATTATGGTAATATAAATGAAAAAGAAAAAAGAAAACTGGATAAAATATACTCATTACTAGAAGGAAAAACAGCAAACTAGTGAAAATATAATAAAAGAATGCTTGGTTTCAATGAAATTATGAAAGTTTAGGTAATATAATAGCTCTTAACAATGAACATTTGAACAATTTTATATAACATAAATCAGGCACTTTTCAAAATCTCATTCTATTGATGTCATTGATCCTTTCGAGTTCATCAAACCAAACTTTGCCCTTGTGTGATGAAATCTTCAAATAATGCTGATAAATTCTTATATTTAAATTACCTTTTCAAGTTTTCAACCTAGATACCTGATTTTCTCTTTTTTTTTCTACTTTTCTTTCAAGCAAAATACTTCTTCATAGTATCTGAATTTATCGATTTCAGTAGTTCATTACCTTCCATTTGTATAAGAATTAATGCCCTACCTGAAAAAGTTTTATTTACCACATATGGATCTTTTCAATATGGTATCCATTTTTTATGACTGTCATGTTGATTTGAAAATATCTTTTTCAAAACCAATTCACCATCCTAAGAATGTCTTGGTCGAATTTTTTTATCATGTGTTTGCATCATTCTTTTTTGGTACATTGACCATGGTAAAAGCATTGTGAGTCTTTTTTTTTCAATGAAATTCAACTATTTGTAGCAATTTTGAACCCAATTTGTTTCTTCTAATTTGACCTCCATTAGAACTTTCAAAGAAGAAATTTCTACTTTGATTAGCAACATTGCTTCTATCCCGCATACCACTGAAAACAGGGTGGCACCATTGAAGTATGCACTGATATTCTATAAATAAAAAGAGCAAATAGCAACTTCTCATACCAATCTTTACAAGTATCAGTCATCTTTTTTAGTATCCTTTTGATGTTCTTATTAATAAGCTTCATTGCCCTATTCATCTTTGGACAATATGTTATTGAATTATTATGCTTGATCTTGATATGCGTACAAAGTTTTTTCATCATTTTATTGTTCAAACTGCTAGCAGTATTTGAGATAAACCTTTTCAAAAGTTCATATCGACGTATTATCTTTCTTTTGATGATTTGCACACCATTACTCATGTCACACTAGCATAATAAGTTGTTTCTACCTATTTCATAAAGTAATCAATCACCACAAAGATGAATCAATACCCATTCGAGGCTTTTGGAGTGATAGGTCTGATCACATCTATTCCTTACATAGAAAATGGCTAAAAGTGCTAAAATATGCAAAAAGATTAGAAAAGTATGGATCTTGTCTACATAAATCCAGTACTTATGATATTTCTTGACATAGTCAATACAATCACTCTCCATTGCTAGCCAGTAATAACACGCTCTCATGATTTATCTAGCTATTATATGACCATTTGCATATGCCTTACAAATTTCCTTATGCACTTCTTCAAGTATTTTTTTTTTTTTTTGCTTCAATGGTATCTACATACCTCAAAAATGTTTGATCCTAACTTTTTTTATACAAATTTCTCCATTAAGAAAAAATCTCGTGGCCAGTCTTTAAATAATCCTTTTATCATTTTTCAACGTATACTCTAAATATTGTCGATATGTGACATATTACATGATATCATAATACCACAATTGCTTATAAACCTCTTTTTTGACACTCGAGCAATGTGTCGATGATTTTTGTTTATTCATCTTAACAGGTTAAACTCTCGCGTTTACATTCAACTTGAACATTGGAGCCAATACAGCAAAGGTATTGGCAATCTTATTAACTTCTCGAGGAATATGTTGAAACTAAACCTCTCAAACTGTTTGATTAAATTGACTATATACTTTTAGTATCAAGCCAGCTTTGAATCACATAATAACTCACTAAAGTTGAATCTCCATATATCTCTAGTACTCTAATTTTCTTGTCAATCGCCATTTGTATACCCATGCACACAACTCATACTTTATGACATTATTGGTGCAATTGAAATCCAATTTTGCAGTGCTTAGGTAATAGTTTCTATTAAGGGATATTAGAACAGCTCCAATTACATGACCTAAAACATTTGAATGAGATTTTTAAAAATTTTTGAATGCCAATTTTTGAAAATTTGGATGTGAATCTCTAAAAGTTTTTGAATGTAAACCTTCAAAATTTTAGATATAAATCTTAAAAATTTTTTGAATATGAATATTTGAATTTTAGTTGTGAAGTTTTGAAATGTCTTTTGTGAATCTTTGAAATTATATGTGAATCATTGAGTCTTACGAATTTTTAAATCTTACGAATCTATAATTCTTACGAATATGAAAATCTTGTGAATCTAAAAATCTTACAAATCTGAAAACCTTGCGAATCTTAAAATCTAACAATTTTTTATTTTTGTGAATATTTGAAATCTAACGAATCTTTCAATTCTTGTGGATCTTTGAAACCTTATGACCCTTGAATTCTTACAAAATTTTAAATTCTTGTGAATCTTTGAATTTCACGATATGAATCTTTAAATGTGAAACTTTGAATTTAATTGTAAATTCTTAAATTTCAAATTGTGAACTTTTGAATTTCAAGTTGGAAATCCTTGATTTTCAAGTTATGAATCTTTATTTTAGTTAACAATATTTGAGTTTTTATTTTGCATCACACCAAGACGTAATGGATATCTATGTCTTTGTAGAATTCGTATTTTATAGAAAGTGCAAAAAAGATGGCAGTTGTAGACACTCTATCTTGAATTCAACCAACGGATAAAAACAGAACTAAGATAATAATAAAAAAATAGCTATATATATAAAAAAAAATAGACATCTGGGCTTAAGACCAAACCAAGCCTGATCAATTTAGTGCTAGGGTTAATTAAGTAAATAAATACAATTTTTGTAATAAATTTTTTTTGATATAAGACTCTATCACAATTAGAGTTTAGTGCTTATAAATGGCATGGTAAATCATCAAAGATGGTGCAACAGTCATAAAGAAAGCAATCAGCTAAAAAAAACTACTTCTCTTGTAACTATTGCCACAGAACACCACTAAAATTCTTTTGCCTTTTCTCCTATTAACTAATCCCTACACATCTACTAAAATAGTCACAAGCAACATTCAATTACGCAGTAACACTCAAATAGATCAAACACACCTAAAAACACATACCCAATCTTCAAGCAACCAGCAGTCAATTCCTAGTTAGCCTACTATTACCTGAAAACACAATCACAAAAACCATAATTCAACCAAAATAGAAAAATCAATAGCAAATAATTGTTGGACATTGTATTGGCATTGAGGATTGACAGACACAAGGAATAGAGGATTAGCTTCTAGTGACTTCAAGTCGTTCAATCATTGGCATTGACGATGGCCCATGGCAGAGAGGAATACCAACAACGAAGATGATGCAACTATGGTGGTTGGCAATGGTTGGCATGAGTTTTGAAAGATCTAAATGGTGAAGAGGAAAATAATGGTGAGCACAACAACATACTAAAAATTTAAAGAATTCGAACGATAGAAAGAGGCTAAAAATGGTGAAGGGTCACAATTTCATTTTTATATCTACGTCATTAAAAGCCTATTTTTGAAACTCAAAACTCAAATTCGAGATGATGAGACCAAGAGAAAATGACAGTGAAATTTTAGGCCCAATCGGACATCGATCGGTAGCCAACGATGGCACGATAATCATAGCAACTACTAAAAATCATGAAAAGAGAGAAATAAATAAGTTTAGCTTATTCTTAAAGAGAAAAAAAAGAAAAAAAAAACTTAGGCATTTATAGATAGTCAAAATGATGTCATTTTGATTAAAAGATAAGTGAGTTAAACCAGTTTAACCCAAATCAAACTAAAAAACTGCTCGAATCGACTTAACTTGTTAACCAGAGTTGACTATTTCAGATTTTGGTATTTTTTTTATTTTTTTATTTCTAATTATTTTATTTATTTATTTATTTAGTTTTTTTCCTTTTTTTTGTGATTTTATTTATTAATAAAAAAAGGTTTTTTTTTTCTTTTAAAAATAACTTTGTAAAAAAAAAAAAGAATGAATTTAAAAAAAAAAAAGTTAACCTTACCAACATATCAGAAGGTTAAAATTGTTTAAAAAAATGAATTGTGTATAAACAAACCTAACCAACATATTAAAAGGTTTAAATTTTAAAAATGAATTTTTATAAGAATAATAATAATAATAATAATAATAATAATAATAATAATAATAATAATAATAATAATAATAATAATAATAATAATAATAAAACCTTATCAACATATTGAAAGGTTTAAATTTTAAAATATTAATTTTGGAAGTAAAAACTCTACCAACATATTTGAGGGTTTGTGATTTTTAAAACATGTAAAAATAAGATTTTACCAATATATTAAAAGATCTTATTAATTTTAAAAATAACAAAAATAGGGTGTTTTAGAAAGAAAAATAATTTGCATGAAATCCTACTAACATATTGAAAGATATTTTTTTAATAGAAAATCTTACTAATATATTAAAAATAATTTTTTTAAAATGAAAATTGATTTTGGATCTTTGATGAAATTATTAAAAACATTGCAAATAACAATTTTTATGTAAATTATTAGGTAGGAATTTTTATGTTATGTTTAATGGTGTTAAAAATTTCTAATAATTGTGATGACATATAATTGATAGTGATATGTTATGTTTAATGATGACAAATTTTTTAAACAAAAAATAAAATATTATGTGACAATTTTTTTTTTTGTTACAACAATATCTAATAGTAGTGACCACTTTATATCTTATCATTAATACATTACTTCTTGCCAAAAATCATTTGTCGCAAATTGGGGACTTTATCAATAACGATTCTATAGTGACAAATAATTTTGTATCACAAGAACATACTTATAATGATAATTTAATTGTGAAAAAGTTTAAACCATCTCAATTACTATTATATTAGTGACCAAATAACAATACGTCACAATTACTTATTACAATACTTTCATAAGAAAATTTCATCATAAAAAATCTAATATTTGTAACCAAATAGCTCACAATCATAATAAATTTGTCACTAAAAATCTTAATTGTTGTAATAACAAATAGTCTCATTGAATATTCTTGAGGTTTGAAAATATTTTTAAATTATTACCAACATATTAGAGTAATTTTAAGATAATTTCTAATATTAAATTATTTGGTAATTTTTTTTTTACTTTCGGATAACACGAAATCAAATTAGTACAATCCCTTGATGGACATTATAAGAGTGCTATAACCTTCTCTACTTGTAACCGCACTCTTATACCTAGTTTTGCTTTCCTAAACTCAAATCACCCTTTTAAACATACCTGAGTAAATCTTACAACTTTTCTTCAAAATGGGACATATTTAGTTAGATGTCCAATTATACCAAAACCAAAAAAGATTGATGGCTATGAAAAAACTAAGAAATAAAACTGTGTGAAAAACTAAAAGTAAAATTAAATGTATATTGAAAAACTACTAAAAAAAAATTATACAAGCATTTTAGGTTTATATACAACTAACTAGTAGGTAAACTAAAAAAAATTCCTAAAATTGATCTTATAATTAAGGGATTGCTATCCTAATTTTTTATCTTTAATCTTAGAGATACAAATACTTAATTATAGATATACAAATATAAATATACAATATTACAATATTACAACCAGCTGTAAATAAATGCTTTTTCACACTCTCCCTCAAGTCGATGAAAAGGAGTTTTCCATTTCCAACTTAAAAATAATTTTTTGAAATGTTGCACTGCTAAAACTTTTAGCCAACACATCTATAAATTGACTTTGGTTGATACATAGGTGTACAAATCAACTCACTGTCTAATTTTTCCTTTATGAAATATTGATATGCTTTAATATGTTTTGTTCTGTTATGTTGCACAGGATTGTGTACAATGCTTATTGCAAACTTGTTATCACATCTATCCCACTTGATCTTCAAGTCTTCTAGGATAATCTTTAACCATAGTAGTTCATAAATTTCTTGAGTCATAGTTCTGAACTCTACTTAAACACTTGATCTTACCACCATATTCTATTTTTTACTCTTTCAAGTCACAAGATTATCACTTAAGAAAGTGTAGTAGCATGAAGTAAACTTTTATTAGTTACTGAACTTATATAATCTGTATCTGTATATGCCTCTAGAACCAATTTTGAATTTCTTTTAAAGAAGATACATCTCCTAGGATTTACCTTTAAATAATGTAGTATACAATAAACAATTTATAGGTGAATTTTTTAGTATTATGCATAAATTGACTTATCACACTCATAACATATGCTATATTAGGTCTAGTATGTGGAGATATATGAGTCTTTTAACTAATCTCTAGTATATTTTTCTATCTACAGCAGTATCTTCATTAGCCTTTTCAAGTTTATAATTAGATTCTTTAGAGATATTTGTAGGTTTACATGTGAGCTTCCTAGTTTTTTTAAAAAAATATATCACATATTTCTGTTGTGAGATGAAAATATCATGTCGTGAGTGAGTTACTTCAATTTCTAGAAAAAAATTTCAATCTCTCTAACTCTTTTATCTGAAAATCTCCAGTCAAACATTGTTATAGATATTCTCTCTTTTTCATCATCTCCGGTTACAATTATATCATCAATATGCACTAATAAAATTGTGACTCTCCTTGAATCAGAGTGCTTGATAAACAATGTGTGATCTCTTTGACTTTGCTTATATCTCATTACTAGCATCACTTTGACAAATCTCCTGAATCAAGGCCTATAAGGCTATTTAAAGTGATATAAAGTTTTTTTCAGCTTGCATACTTTGTTTACTTCTAGATGACCTCCAAATCTCGATGAAACCTTCATATATATTTCTTCTTCCAAATCATCATGTAGAATGCATTCTTTACATCAAATTGTTAAAGCTACCAATTGTAATTTGCAGCCAATGATAACAAAATCCTAACTATATTCATCTTGATAACTAGAGCAAAAATTTTTTAATAATCCACTCTATAAGTTTTAGTGTAGCCATTAACCACTAACCCGGCTTTATACTTTTTCATAATATCATCTGCTTTGTATTTTATAATGAAAACTCATTTACACCCAACTGAATTTTTTCCTTTGGGCAACTCTACTAGTTCTCATATCTTATTTTTCTCTAATGCCTCCATTTATATTTTCATGGCTTGCCTTCATTTTTCACTGGATAATGGCTCGGATAATATAGTTGAAATAGAAATAGTATTTAGACTCACAAGAAAATTTTTGTGAGATAGTGAGAATTTTTCAAATGATACAAAATTAGAGATTGGATATACTAGATGCTTAATACATTCTCTAGTTCATTTCCTAATAACAATAGGTAAATCATAATCACTAATTATAGTTTTAAAATATTCATGCTCATGTTAAGAAACAGACTCAAAGATTATATTTATATCATTTTCAGAGTTAGGATCAAGTTTTTAGACTTGCACTAATTCATGATTTGAAATTTTTTTTCTTAAGTGCACCTGTAATTCCTTCATAGAATCAAGAACAACATAATCTTTTATCACATTTTTCGTGTTTGAAATGAGTTCAGACTCAAATTCAATGTTTGATTTGAACTTAAAAGAAATAAATTTCGACTCAGAAAAATTAATAAGTGAAAATATTGAAAAAAAAAAAAGACAAGTCAAGTAAAAAGAAGTTTTTATCCTTATCTTCCATGAATGAAGTCTCCCCCTGAAGATAAGGTTGAGTAAAAAATGATTTACTTTCTTCAAAAGTGATATTTGTAAACACATAATTTTTTTGTAAGAAGATAATAACACTTATACTCTTTCTGAGTTGATGAATACCTTACAAAAATGTACTTAATTACTCTAGGATCTAACTTTCCCCAATTATAACTGTAAACATAAACAAATTATATACAATTCAATATCCTAGGAGTGAGATTGTTTATGATATTAAAGTTGGAATAAAATTGTAAGAATAGTTTCATAAGAGTTTTAAATCCTAAAACCCTTAAAGATAACTTATTTATAATGTGTATAGCAATGAAAATAGCTTTCCCCATTAGAATTTGGATAATGAAAAAGTAAAACTCTGGTTGTAGCTAGTAAATGGCTATTTTTCTTCTCTGTCACTCTATTCTGCTATGGAGTATTAACACAAGATGGCTCGTGAATAATTTTTTCATTTTGGAAATAGGTAGATAAACTCTGGTTGAAATAGTCTATTGTATTATCAAACATAAATCTCTTGATTTTCACTCCAAATTGATTTTGGATCATGTTTTGAAAGTTTAAAAACACAATATTCTCATTTGGATTTAAGTAAAAATATCCAACAAACTCTGGTAAAATATCTATAAAAAAAACCACCTTACACCAGAATTATTAAGAATTGTATAGGGATCCTATATATCACTATGCATCAAGTAAAAAAAAGTAAAACTTCTTTTATTGCTAACTAAAAAAGACACACATATATGTTTTGCAAGTTCACAAACATCATAATGAAAATTTCAACATTTAATCATTTGAACAAAAAAGAAAACATGTTTTTAAAAGTTTCAAAAGAAATATGTCCAAGACAAAAATGATAAAGCTAGATTTTATTTTTATTAAGAGATTTTTTATAAAGAAATGACAAAGGTAAACTATTCTTGATATTACTTGTGTTATTTGATGTCTCAAGATAGTATAGTCCATCATTCTTCTTAGTAAGTCCAATATTCTTTCCCAAACTTTGGTCTCAAAATTCATAATATAAGGGATAAAAAATCACTCTGTATTTTATGTCTCTAGTAAGGTTTTGTATAGATATCAACTTAGTAGACAATCTAGGAACATAAAGAACATTTTTAAGAACAAAAGAGGGATTAATTTAAACATCTCCTAATCCTACCATTATAGTAAGTGAACCATTTGCAACAACAATTTTTTTATTACTAAAACATAGGGTATATGTACTAAAGTTCTGTAAGGAATGTATCATATGATCAGTGGCTCCTAAGTCAATGACCCAAGAACTCATAATAGGCTTAACCGAGATATTTAATCCATAAGAATTAAAAGCTTTACCTGAACTAAAAATCTTACCCAAAAAACATACGTCAGTAGGCTTTCAAGAGTTCTTAATTGGCTTTTTGGTTTCTCAATCTCTTATCTGTCCAACTCTCTTTGTTTCTACGATTTCGGTAATACTCTGGTGGTTTTACCAATTGTCACTTTCTCAAATCAAGTAATAGTGACAGATTTTATTATCACTGGCATGATTATCTTTCTCAGGATTGAAATATGTCATGATAGTAAAAGTTTAACCAAAGACAATTCTAGGCAATGAAAGCCAAAGAAAGAAAAAAATAAGATTAAAAGATTTAACAAGATTTGACCATGAAAGCCTGAAATAGAATTTAACAATGAAGGCTCAAAAATTTTTCTTCCCAAGAAGAGCCTAAAACTTTAATATCATGTGAAAGAACTAAAAAATAAAACTTTGTTAAAAACCAAGAGTAAAACTGAATGTATATTAAAAAATTGCTCATAAAAAAATCATACAAGCACCTTAAGTTTATATGCAACCAACTAGTGGGTAAGCTAGAAAATTAAATCTTCTTAAAATTGATCCTATAATTAAGGAATTATCTATCATAATTTTCTGTCCTTAATTCTAAAGATACAAAATGCTTAACTCTAGAGATACAAATATAAATGTATAGATTACAAATTACAACTAATTGTAAATAAGTGTTTTCTCATAGTAGTGACTCTTTTTGTTGTGTTTAGTAATAAGTTCACGGATTTATACATTATAACAATTCATAATTAATTGAATTCATGAATATCCTAGATTAATGAATGAATAAGTTGTGAATAGTTAAATTCATTTAATTTGAGTCTGGTTTATAACTAATTAATAGTAAATATGAATGTAGCCTCAAAATTTAATTAACACAAAAGAAAAAGTACATTTTATCTACAATTAATTAAGTTTATGAATATTATAAATTTATGAATACTTAAGTTCATGAATAGTAAAAATACAATCACCTATAGTCAAAGAAATATAATATTTGACATAGTAAATGAATGATGATTACATGGTAAAAATAAAAATCATATATAACATGAATAGTAAATGAATCGATGCTTACATGATAGTGTTTATATGGAACAATATTAAAATCAGCAGATTGAAAATATATGAAAGTAAAATATATAGTTAATCTGATCTTGATTGAAAATAAAGTCGAAGTTGAAAATGTTTTACTAGTACATATTAAAAAAGATTAAAATGTTTTCTTGAACTTGTTGATTCATTTTACATTTATTTTTTTATGTAAATCAAACTTTTTTGTTTATTTACTAACCTTTATAAATTCATTGTTAACTTCTATTTTCTTTATTATATCCAAGCATATGATTGAATGACATGGTTAAGCGCATACATTCATACACTTATGATGTATCGGATACTATTCTGCCCAATTAATTTTATTTTGTTTGAAACATATTTTTAATAGCCATTGAAAAGGGTGAAAATTTTTATCTTGAATTCCTATTTGCACTGGTATGAAAATACAGCAAACAAGTACTAAGGATCTAAAGTGTAAAATGCTAAATCAAGATATCAAGAATTCAAGAAAAGATAAAAAGATGTTACTAAAATGAACCGTAGAAGGTTTCAAAGGTAGCTGGAAATCCATTTACCTAATATTTTGCATTGCACTGTCCAATTTCTGCTGGCAATGGCCCCAACTCAAGTTGCATCTTTCATTTTGCATAATAATTGCATAGCGTTTGGGTAGGGATGGCAGCGGGGCGGGGCGGGGCGGGTCGGATTTTTGCTTTCCCCGCCTCCGACCCGAAGCCTTAGTGCTTCTACCCGATACCCGATCGATCCCGTTCAGAGGTTTTAGTAAAAAATCCGACTCCGACCCGTTACAAATATTATTTACACTGCAGGGATTTTTCAAATTTTTTTTGTTCTTAAAGAAAAAGAAACCCGAAAAGATTCCTGGAAAACCTACAATCGTAGCTAAGGTTTTTCGATTCTGCAGGGCATTACTTTGTTCTTGAAAAGTTACAAAACTAATTTTTAAAACATAGCCTTTTTCAACTCCCTCAGAGACGCAAAAAGTTTATCCAAAACCCCTCCCATGGTTTGCAAGCACATGGTTTGCAACAGAACATGGTTTCGAACAGCACATGGTTTGCAACAGAACATGGTTTCGAAAACAGCACATGGTTTGTAACAAAACATGGTTTGCAAGTTGCAACAAAACATGAACCAGAACAGCCGGTTAGCAGAGTTTCAGCTTTGTCTGAAATCGAAATTGAAACTATCCAAGTCTCTGTAAAAACTCAACATGCTCGACATAACATTAACAGTAGAGGGTAAGGAGATGATTTTTGCTTACCTCAAAACTGCTGTCTGCTGGTATCCTGGCACTGTGGAGATTACAAATGGTTGCGACTCGTCTGTCTTTCTGTCCTGTTAACTTTACTCTTTCTAGCTTGATGGCTTTTTTTGTTGAAATAGAGGAAAGATTCGAAGGAAGAAAGCTAAATAGATGGAAGTTAAATGGATGAAAACAGGTGGGATGGCTGGAATTGGATAGGTGGATGAGAAATTTTGAACAAATCGAAAGAGATGAGAAGGATAAGACGGACGAAAAACAAAAACATTGAAAGCAATCGAAACTCATAAACCCTAAAAAAAAATTACATATATATATTAAGGATATTTTAATAAATATCTCGGGTTGGGTCGGGTTTCATATAAACCCGACTCCGATCCGAAACCGACATTTTCAAAAATTAAATCCGATCCGACCCGATCTGAAATCCGTTTTTTAAGAAAAAAATCCGATCTTAAATTATCGGATCGAGTCGAAACCCAACGAATTCGGATAAATTTGCCGACCTTGGGGTTATAGCTGTCACCTTCATGGCTAATAAAGCAACTATTTTTATTATCGATGCATTTTCTCAATTGTAAATTCAACTATTTTTCATATATATAAACAATAGTAGAAGCACCCAGAAATGTTATAAAGAAGCAGATGAAAACGTGTTTGACCTTGTAAACTCGTCTCCCATGTATGGTGAAAGACCCTTTTCTTGTTTTTCTTTCTCACGCGTCCTCAACCAAAATCCCCATAGCACCGAAAAGTAGCAATTAACTCCGCAAAACTTCCCTTAATCAGACAACTTTAACTACCCCTTTTCTTCCTTCATTTCCTCCGCTTATCAAGCCTTTTACAAGAAACTCCCAAAGGCCAAAGACTCAATAAAGATCAACCCTTTTCTCTTCAATTTTGTTTATTTATTTTTTGATCTGATCAAATTTACGTATTTTAGTTTTGTTTTTGGTATTTTTTTGGTTGTTGTGATGGCGGATATAGTGAAGCAAATCTTGGCAAAGCCGATTCAGTTAGCAGACCAAGTAATGAAAGCGGCGGACGAAGCAAGTTCGTTTAAGCAAGAGTGTGCGGAGCTTAAGTCCAAGGCAGAGAAACTCGCTGGCTTACTCCGACAAGCGGCGCGTGCGAGTTCCGACCTTTACGAACGTCCCACGCGCCGCATAATCGATGATACCGAACAAGTGCTCGATAAAGCTCTCTCTTTGGTCCTCAAATGCCGTGCCAATGGCCTTATGAAGCGCCTGTTCACAATCATTCCCGCTGCCGCTTTCCGTAAAATGTCTTCTCAGCTCGAGAACTCAATCGGCGATGTTTCTTGGCTTCTCCGTGTTTCAGCTTCGGCTGACGATCGCGACGATGAGTACCTAGGCCTTCCTCCGATCGCTGCAAACGAGCCGATTTTATGCCTAATTTGGGAACAAATCGCGATTCTTTACACCGGTTCACTCGACGTCCGGTCCGACGCGGCTGCTTCGCTTGTTTCGCTAGCCAGAGACAATGATCGGTACGGGAAACTGATTATAGAAGAAGGAGGGGTTGGACCGTTGTTGAAATTAGTCAAAGAAGGGAAAGTGGAAGGTCAAGAAAACGCCGCCAAAGCAATTGGACTTCTGGGTCGGGACCCTGAAAGCGTCGAGCATATGATCCTCGCTGGTGCTTGCACGGTGTTTGCGAAAATCCTTAAAGAAGGTCCGATGAAAGTTCAAGCCGTAACGGCGTGGGCGGTGTCTGAGCTGGCAGCTAATTATCCAAAATGTCAAGATTTATTTGCTCAGCATAATATAATCCGATTACTCGTTAGTCATTTGGCGTTTGAAACGATTCAAGAACATAGCAAATATGCAATTGCTAGTAACAAGGCGACGTCAATCCACGCGGTGGTTATGGAGAGTAGTAATAATTCGAATGTGAATAATGTGGAAAATGTTGTTGATGAAGATCATCAGAGTCAGATTACGCATCCTATGGGGACGGAAACGCCTAATCGGATGCATAACGTGGTTATGAATACTATGGCAATGAAAGAAGGGGTGAAATTGCCACAAAAGCCGAGTAATAATCATGTTAGCAGTAATAGTCAGGGCAATGTCAAGCAAGTTCATCAAGTTTATTATCAACATCAGCAGAATGGTTCAATTGCCGGGACGAATATTAAGGGAAGGGAATTGGAAGATCCTTCTACCAAGGCTTATATGAAAGCAATGGCAGCTAGAGCTTTATGGCATCTTGCTAAGGGGAATTCTTCTATTTGTCGGAGTATTACTGAGTCTAGAGCACTGCTATGTTTGGCGGTTTTGTTAGAAAAAGGAACTGATGATGTGCAGTTTAATTCAGCTATGGCATTGATGGAGATTACAGCTGTGGCAGAGCAGGATACTGATTTGAGAAGGTTTGCATTTAAGCCGAATTCTCATGCTTGTAAGCTCGTCGTCGATCAGCTGTTGAACATAATTGAGAAGGCTGATTCTGAGCTGCTCATTCCTTGTATGAAGGCTATTGGTAATTTGGCAAGGACGTTTAGAGCAACGGAAACAAGGATGATTTCCCCATTGGTTAAACTTCTCGATGAGAGGGAAGCTGAAGTTTCTAAGGAGGCTGCAATAGCACTTACCAAGTTTGCTTGCAAAGAGAACTATCTACACGTTGATCACTCCAAGGCAATTATTAGTGCAGGAGGTGCAAAGTATTTGATTCAGCTAGTGTATTTTGGGGAACAAATTGTTCAAGTCTCAGCATTACTTCTCCTATGCTACATTGCCCTCCATGTACCGGATAGCGAAGAACTTGCCCAAGCTCAAGTGCTTACAGTTCTGGAATGGGCATCCAAGCAATCCTGCATGACCCACGATGAAACAGTGGACACACTTCTACAAGAGGCCAAAAGTAGATTGGAGCTGTATCAGTCCAGAGGTTCAAGGGGATTTCATTGATTCAATCGCTTTTCCATTGTAATTTCTTGTTTAGAAATATATACTTTCATTTTCTTTCGAATTCATCATTCTAATGGAGTGTACATACAGTTAGAGGTCTTCCATGGTTGATCATAAGTATTTTCACTCATTTGCAGAGTTGCTGCTTCTTTTTTGTGTCCTCACCTATTGCCTTGAGTTGCATGACCAGAAAGGAGTTCATGATATTTATCGGGTTATATCATGTATTCCACTTCTTTTTTTGTTATTTTGGAATTGCTTCCCCTTCAGAATCACAACTGTCTGTTGGTTTATAAATTAAATATTATTTATTATATTTTTCAAAAAGAATTCAGTTTGCATAATTGATCCTTGATAGGTTGCTGACATCTTGGTTGGAACAGCTAGAAATGAGATAGGGTGGGGGAAAGTTGCCTGGAAAGATTGCTTATGATCTCGATTTGGAGGTGAAGTAATAAGTTTTATTGACCTGAAAGTTTTTTTGTGGTTTCTAACGGCCATAAAAGAATCATTCAACCTCAGACCTCAGAGGGCTTGGACTCTTTCAAACCACCTGCTCTGGCTTACTACTACTTTTCTTGGTCTTGTCATCTGATTCCATCATCAAACTACAAATTACCTACCTTGGTTGCCACCTACATGATGGTGATTCTGCTGCATTTATACTTTATAGCAAGTGTTTAGGAGCAAATTAAGAATCGGTAACTTGTGCTCACATGAGAAGAATCCTTTTCCTTTCTTTTCTTTTCTTTTTTTTTTTTTTTTGGCGCTATTTCTACTTTATTAACAATTTCAAGTGGAGAAATATCCATATACTTGTCAAATCCACCCAGAAGAACCACTGTATAGTCAATTTCAGTTTGCGATCCAGGAAAGGGGGAAAGAATAATAAGAATCCCCACGTTTTAGATTAGTTGAAATTCATACAAAAAGAGAAAATTAAGAAGATATCCACACACTAAGCATGAGTTGACATTACTGAAAAATGATGGTCAACAAAACCGGAACTGATGATATTTGCTTTATTTTGCTTTTCCTATAATGCAATGTTTGCAGATGCAAAGTTTGCCTTTTGTGCTGAAACATGGGAGTGGTGGCATTTCAGTGTTGAAAGTGCATTGCACGATTCTTTGTCTCCAAGCAATCTGTCTTTGCTATTTTTGTCTCCTTTGTGATGACATTCTTTCTTTTTAAAATGTCGGTAATTGAGATTGAATTGTATCTTTGAAGATACACTTTTGAGTTTGGAAAGTGAGTGTGCTAAACCCAGAGATTCACATGAACACGCATCACTGTAAATTGTAAGATGCACATGCTAATCTCCTTCACATAAATAAATGAGCTCTGACATCACTTTAAGGGAATTCATCTTCTTTTTTTTTTTTTGAATGATTGAAATTTTTTAACTTGAGGAAATTTGTCCTTCTAAATGTCATAGACCGCCAAGATGTCACCCATACGAATATTATTGCTGTGGCCTACCAATAATCTCGAAAATTGTTACCATCATCATTACATATATATGGAGCACTTTGATTTGGTGATGCCCTATTTCTTTAATGGTTGATTGTGTTGCAAGCGAAGAATCAAACCCAAGTCCTGCAATCCTTCTACATCAGTGCCCAAAGAAATAATGCTTTATATCACGGGCAAATGCCAAAAGTATAACACTTTCTGTGGTATACATATTTCAATCACTCTTTTAGCCCCAAAATTTTGGGTTTAGAACAAGAGACGTGTGATCTTCAACTCTTAATTCTTATTATCATCGTTTAGCTTCCGATAACTTCAAATAAAAAAAAAAAAAAAAAAAAAAACCACACTGGGTTTAGCCCCATAATAATAACTGCTGACAAAAGTCCGCATTTTGACATAATTGGTGCATGCGTTTTAACAAGACATGAAATTAGTAGCACTGATAAGAGTTTAATCTAAATGATTCCTCCAAGAAAACAGATACGGACTAATCTTAGTTTAGTGATAATTAAGATTGGAAGAGAGAGGCATATCCCATTTCTAGAGCAGTTGAATGTAACATCTTCATAACTCCACTGAAAATGATAAATTAATTGACTCTAATCAACTATAAAAAAGATTCACGGTGCAGCTTCCCTGTAAAACAGGTCAACTAGGCCCTCACCATCCACATCTATCCACTAACTTCCGTTATTTGCATTAATTTTGTATTTTATCTGATCGAAGTTGTCAATCATACATCCATCCCGCAGTAAAAGGTGATTATGTGCTTGTTTGCTTCTGTCTTTTGCAATAGCTTTTGCAGTTTTTTTATTTGAGAAAACTAAATTTTGGGTAATTTTAAAGAAAATTTAATTTAATAAAAGTTAGATATTAAGTGTTGACATTCCATAAGTTTAAAATTGAGTTAAATATTAAAATGAATTTTGAATTATATGCTTTCTATCAATATGATATCTAAATAAATAAATTTGTCAATTTGGTATTACAATTTTCATTTGATTATCAAGTTGGTAATTAAAATTATTATCATTAGTTAATTTTGTTAACATTATATAACATCTAATAAGATGTTGATATGTGTAAAAAAATTTAGTCACCGCAAGATCATTAAAAGATTTCTAAAAATTTTTTTTAAATCTAAAAATTTTAAAAAATTAAAAATTTTTCTTAAACAATCTAAAATTTTTACAAATTTCTAAAATATTTTAAAATTTATAATAAATTTTAATAAATTCAAACACTTCTTAAAATTTTTGAAAAATTCTAAACTACAAAAATTAAAAAAAAAAACTGAAAATTGAAAAAAAATCTAAAATTTTTGGGAAATTTTTGAAAATTTTAAAAAATCTAAAAATTTTGAAAAATCTAAAAATTTTTAAAAAATTCTAAAACTATTTTAAAATTTTTGCAAAATTAAATAATTTCAAAAGTCTAAAACATTCTAAAAATTTTAAAAAAATTGAAAATAAAAAATGCAAAACTTAAAATTTTAATAAAAATACAAAAAAATAAAAATTTTTTGAATAAATCAAAATATATAAAAATAAAAAATAAAAATTGTAAGATTCAAAAAAATGAAAATTTTCAGAACTTTTTAGAAATTTTTTACAATTTTTAAAAAATTTTTATATTTTTTTGTATTTTTATTAAAATTTTAAGTTTTGCATTTTTTTTTTATTTTCAAATTTAAGTTTTGTGAATTTTTTTGAAAATTTTGAGATTTTTTTAAAATTTTGAAGTTTCTTTAATTTTATTTTAGAATTTTTTAAAGAATTTTTTAAAATTTTTAAATTTTTTTGAATTAATTTTTTTTTATTTTTTAGAATTTTCAAAAAATTTTAAATTTATTAATTAAAATTTTAAAAAAAAATTGTTTATATTGATGTAACATTGATGATATGTTATTAATTGGATTTTTTGACAATGCCAACATTCTATTAGATATTTATGCTACGTCATTAAAATTTATTAACAACGTTAATCTCAAATATTAATAATGGAATAAAGATTAAAAAATTAAACTGATAATTTTATTTTTTTAGGTATCAAATGAGTTATTTTTATATTTAATTTTTTAAAATTTTAAATAAATTTAAATTTTAACACCCGTAATCCTTTTTTTATCTCAAACTATAACCTTTTATATAAAATATATATATTCACAAGCTAATAGAGAAAGATTCAATGACACTTCGAAACAGGAAAAGTTAATTTTCATATGCATCTAAATTGTTTTTATTTACTTACTTTAATAATTAAAAATATACTTATTTAAATTCGTAACTTAATTTAATTTATTTATACAGTTATTTATAAAAATTAATATTTAATAATTTTAGAATTTAAATTTTAATATTTTCAATTCTTTTCATTATTTTCAAACCGTGAAAAATGTGATAAGAATTTGGAAAGGACTAAGGGGCAGTGTGAAACAAATGGATTTCTAATGATATGGGTTTTAATCGGAACAATTGAAGTTGTTAATTGGGCTATAAAGTGGATTTCTAGTCAGACTAAGCTGACTGGACTTGTGAAATAGGCCAACAGTTTTACCGATGGATTGAGTAGGCTATAATTCAACTAACTGGACTTACGTCCACTAATCATGTATTAAATTGAGTGAGCTAAAAAAATCTGATTCTAATTGGGTTTTGTAAATGGGCTGACTACTGGGCAATGGATTGAGATAGAGTGCGATTCTGATAAAACTATGTCCTTACTTTTAATTGGGCTAACAACATGTCCATGGATAAAGTGGGCTATAACTGTGATTCTAATCAAAGCTGGACTTCTCTAATGGCAGAACCACTAATTGGAATTCTAAAGTGGGCTGACGACTTGCCATGGACTGGGATAGATAGTCCGAAGTCATCTTTGGATCCCCTATTCCATCCTCCAATTCATTTTGAATGTGGATGCATAATGCATTCCTTTGGAATCAAAAGTGGTCAAAATTTCACCAAAAATAAATTCCCATGGTGATGTGCACCATGTTACTAATATTACCGAGAATATTTTGTTGGAAAACATGAAACCCCAATCAAAATTGATACAACCATCAACAAATGGTAAATTTAGCACCATTTCATTATCACATGGTGAATCAACGAAAAGGAATAGGGTAGAAGGAGTCTTTATGCATATGGTGGTGTGAGAGTCGTACATTTTTACACAGGGACTTATCCTCATCGGGGCCTCTGCATTGGCCTTCAAATCTCCTCCACCCAATTCATAATCCAAACCAAAGACGGAAAAAAAAATCACATCCTTTTTTTGATTTCCTATCCTCATCATTGCTTCACCAACAATCCATCAAATAACATTTTCTTCTTCTTTCTTCATTATCGAAAAACATGGCTGCTGTAACTGCTGCAGTCTCTTTTCCTTCTACCAAGTCCGCCTCTCTTCCTACTCGAACCTCTATCATCTCTCCTGAAAGAATCACCTTCAAGAAAGTAAAAACCTCTCATATTGTAATTATGATATGGTATATATGTGAAACTATCATACATGTTCGAAGTTGATCAGATGCTTTTTTTGTTCTTCAGGTTCCTGTTTACTACAGAGATGTTTCCAGTGGAGGAAGAGTGCTTTCTGTCAGAGCCCAGGTTACAACTGAAGCTCCCGCTAAAGTTGTAAAGGAATCCAAGAAAAATGAGGAAGGTGTTGTCGTTAATAAGTTCAAGCCAAAGAACCCTTACATTGGCAGATGCCTTCTAAACACTAAGATCACCGGTGATGATGCTCCTGGAGAGACTTGGCACATGGTCTTCAGCAGTGAGGGTATGCAAACTATCTGCTGTATTCATCTGCTAAATTAAATTCTTCAAGACATTTGCACTTGCATATGTGTAAAGAATATGAGAAAATATTGGATGATTTTTTTTTTTTAGGGTGATGGAGTTTTTTGTGCACCAATGTGTGAGTATTAATATTTAATACATGAGTTAAAATGTTCAAATTCAATTCAAAATCAAATAAGCAGGCAAGAATTTGCTAAAATATTGTTGTTGAATTCCTGATAATATGCTGATCACAGATCCAATGCTAATGGGGATTATTCCCATTCCTGTAGTGCTACTTGCGTAGCTATGATATTATCTACAATTCTTAAGTATTATGCTCATTTGCCAACTTTTATGTTCAATTTTTGGTGATCAAGTAATAAAAAGGTTTGCTATTCTTGACATAATTAATTAGCTGAAGCGAAAAATACTCTTCCTTCTTGGCTGATCACTGGTTGGTTGGATTGGATCAGGAGAGGTTCCTTACAGAGAAGGGCAATCCATTGGGGTGATTCCAGATGGCCTTGACAAGAATGGGAAACCTCACAAGCTGAGATTATACTCTATTGCTAGCAGTGCTCTTGGTGATTTTGGGGACTCCAAAACTGTGCGTTTGCCTTCTATAGGATAATGATTCATATTCAAATTTTCATTTTCATTTCACAATAAGATGTAAATCAAGTGCTTGATATCTATAATAGGCTTTGAGTTACCCAAGTCTATAAACCATTGGCATGTTCTGCTGGTTTTTGTTTGTTTTTTACATTTTTTAAAATTTTTGGTTTTTGGTATGATCTCATTGTATTTTTGCAGGTATCCCTATGTGTGAAACGGCTGGTATACACCAACGAAAAAGGAGAACTTGTCAAAGGGGTCTGCTCAAATTTCTTGTGTAAGAATGCATGACTTTATGTTTCATCATAATATATTCTATTGTTTTAAACAACTCATGTCAAAAGATTTTAATGTCCCATTATAGTTAGTAGGGTTAATGTTGCGAATGCCTTTGAACTATAGCGAAATATTCAGTGTGGCAAATGAATTTTAAAAATCTCTAATGTAACATTTAAATTATAAATTTATTAATTAATGTGACACTTAGCTTTACCGTGGTTAGCTCCAAATAGTGACATGTGACATACAAATAACCCTCAAAATACCACATTAAGTAATAGATTCATAATTTAAGTATTATATTAAAAATTTGTAAAGTTTAGTATCACACTAAACATTTCACTATAATTCGGAAACCATTAGTAACATATCACTTATAAGTATTATTAACTCAAAGAGTTTTGAAAAAGGTAGAAGTAGCATTCTGGAGGAATCCAGAATTGATTTACACTACTGATGCTAAATGTTTTTTAATCTTATCTTTCAGGCGATTTGAAACCTGGGGCCGAAGTTAATATCACAGGACCTGTTGGAAAGGAAATGCTTATGCCAAAAGATCCCAATGCCACAATCGTCATGGTTTGTATATTACCAAGCTGTTAACACTACTATTTAATTATCAGGCATTGATTGGATGTTGACCAAGTGCTGCTCCAAAACAACATTTTCACACTCAGCTTGCTACTGGAACTGGAATCGCTCCCTTTCGATCATTTTTGTGGAAAATGTTCTTTGAGAAGCATGACGACTACAAGGTAGAATGAAAGGTTTTTTTTTTTTTTTTTCTTCCTCCGAAAGGTCTTATTGCTAGTTATTCAATAGTTCAATGTGTCACATAGAAAATAATACAACCAATTTAATAGTGAAAACAATCATGATCTTTATATTAATACATCCATAATATGTTGTTGTAAGCAAGGAAGCCTGTTATAACATAAAAGATAAATAGCCATTGATCTCCACGACCAGGAAGCAAACATGAATAATTCCTGAACCAAGTAGATAGAGTTGTTGTACTGATGAGTGACTTAACTTCTGACATGCTCTGTAGTTCAATGGTTTGGCATGGCTCTTCCTCGGTGTTCCTACAAGTAGCTCACTGTTGTACAAGGAGGTAGGCAAGCTAGAAAAAAGATTCTTGACTGATCTAATTCTGATGCTTTGCCTCTTAACTTTCAAGAAGGAGATGCTGATTTTTCTTGTCGAGATTTTCACTGAAATATCAAATGTTATGTAACAGGAATTTGAGAAAATGAAGCAGAAATACCCTGACAACTTCAGGCTGGACTTTGCTGTGAGCAGAGAACAAACTAACGAGAAAGGAGAAAAGATGTACATTCAGACCCGAATGGCTCAATACGCAAAAGAGCTATGGGAGTTACTCAAGAAAGATAACACATATGTCTACATGTGTGGTTTGAAGGGAATGGAGAAGGGGATTGATGACATAATGGCGTCACTTGCTGCAGCAGATGGTTAAAAAGAAAAAGCCCAAATTTTCACAAAGACTAGTTTTTGAATAATTTCCATGTATTATATTCGTCTAATGCTGTATTTGCACAATTTTTCAGGTATTGATTGGACTGAGTATAAAAGGCAGTTGAAGAAATCTGAGCAATGGAATGTGGAAGTCTACTAACTGTGGATTACATGTACAATCAACCCCCACCACATCCCTTTTTTTTTTCCCCTCTTTTTTGAGCAGCCATCCATCCTATCAGGATTTCCACTGCATTATGTAGATAGGGAGTGTCTCTTTCTTTCTTTTCTTTTTTTTTGTTTTTTCATGTATTATTTTGAGCCTACATTAATGAAACAAACGGTATTTTATAGCCAACCTCATGAATTTCATCAAACTTCAATTTCACCTGCTTATTCTTATGAACATTTGTCTTATATAAATTGTGGAGTTAGCATTGGTAGTGTGTTTTTTTAGTCCTTGTCAATCTTTGGGTTGTATATCTTTCAAAGGACCTAACTCGAGTCAGAGTGTTTGTTTTGTCATCTTCCAACATTATGGATTCTTTTGCTATCCATTCTATTAATTTTGGTAATGTACGGAATGATTTTGGATTGTCATCTGGCACACTCTTGCTTCACTTTTTTATAATTTTTTATATTTAATTAATTTTTTTAATTATAAAAAAATAAATATATATTTTTAAAGATTTTAGTTTTTGTGTATGTAATCCACTTATATCAAATTTTTCTTTTTTTCTTTTTTTTCTTTTTTGGCCCTTTTTTACATTTTTTTTTTCAAAAAAATTAATAAATATTTTTTTAGATTTTAAATTCTTCTGTGTAAGATTCACTTAATGTCAAGAGTATATCACTTTTTTCTTTTACATTTTATATTTTTTATATATTTAATAAATAATTTTTTAGATTTTAATTTATTCTATAAGATCTATTTGATATCAATAGTATTCCACGTGTCAAGTCATTTGATTCTTTTTTTACTCTTTTTTTTAATTTATTTTTTTATTTTTTAAATTTAATAAATATTTTCAAATATTTTAATTTTTAATATGGGATTTATTTGATATTATTTTTAAAAATATATTTTTTGTTATTTTTTTAATTTGATAATTAAAAAAAAAAAAGAATATCAACCCAGATGTTTATATCACATTCGGATTTAATTTTTTTCAATTTTTTTTTAGTTTTTTTTTAGCTTTTTGTTTTTTAACTTCATAATATAAATTTAAAAAAAAAACTTATTATTGCTAATATTATGTGACAACTTAACTTTCTTTTATTTTTTATATTTTTGCTTTTCATCTTTTCCCTTTTTCCTTTTTTTAAATTTTTTCTTCCTTTTTTATTTTTTTAAGTTAAATCTTTTTTGAAAAAAAACCATTGAATGTATTCACATCCTATTTCGTATTTTTTCTTTCACTTTTTTATTTTTTATTTTTAAATTAGATTGTACCCAAAAATAGGTAAGCAATTTTTTTAAAAAATATCAATGAAAATATGTATGATAAAATAATTTTATATTCAATAGGTTTTGATTCATCTAAACTCAAAATATGCTTTTTTTTTATTATTTCAGATCAAAAATGAGTTTTTTTTTGTTAAATTGAAGTCAAGTCAAATATGAGCTTAGAATGTTTTGTCTTGCTCGAATAATATATAAGTACATGTTTTATCATTTATGTAATTTTGTATTTACATATATGTATTAATTAATAAAATTATTATTTAATATTTTAATTTAATAAATTCATATGTAATCTCCATTTGGTTTTTTTTCTCTTTTTTGTTTTTTTAAAAAAGTTTTTGATTTCTTTAATTTAGATAGATTTTATAAAAAAAAAATCAATGGATTTAGAAATGATAAAATAACTTATATTTTATAAGTTTTATTCAACTCAATCCAATATGTGCAACTTTTTGAAAAATCCAAAATTGGGTCAAGGTGTTTCCTTTTTAAAATCATAGTCGAATCATAAGCGAGTTTAAACTCGTCTTATTTCAGTATATATATAATTATATTTTTAATTATTTATTATGTTTTATATTTATATATTATTATATTAATAAAGTTATTATTTAATATTTTAATTGAATAAAAATATTATATTTATATGGAATTAAGACACAATCAATAAGCCTATTATATAAATTTTGCTAATTTTGATTTTTGTTTAACTTTCATTTAAGGTGACAACGAGATACTTTCTTCTTTTTTTTTTACGTTTTTTTTCTTTTTTTTTGTCAAATATTTTTAAATTTTTTTGTTTTGAATTTAGATACATTTGTTAAAAAAATTCAATGGATATGTACATCCACACGGCATCTTAATTCATCTTTTTTTCTTTCGTTCTATTTTTAATTATATAAAATTTGCAACAAATGGAGTTGATGAATAGGAATGAAAAACAATTCTTATCCGATAAGTTTTGATTTGACTTGATTTAATAAAGATATTTTTTCCTTTTCCTTTTGTTTTTCTTTTTTTATTTTTTTAGATTTTTCCTTTTTTATTTTTATACATTTTTTGTTAAATTAATTTTGTTTAAAAAAAGAAACTAATAAAGATGTCAACGTGGTACCCAAATTTGATTATTTTTTCTTTTTTTATATTTTAATTAGATATATTTTACAATAAATTTTTTTAAATCAAGATAAAATTAGAATGGGTTAAGTTTTTTATAAGATATAAGATCGACGGAAAGCGTGTTTATGATGTTTTGTTATGACTTGTTTAAGGGGATATAAAAATATATATTTTATTATGATTTTAATCTTATATTTATATATGTATTATATTAATAAAATTATTATTTGATATTTTAATTTAAGAAATTAATATTTTAAACTCAACTAAAATGTTCATATAGCACCTTTTATAAGCTCTATTTTTATTTTTATTTTTTTGTTTTCATACTTTTTATTTTTTTTGCAATTTTATTTTTTATTAGATATATATCTTTAACAATAAACGATCAATTTAAGTATTTATGTGCCACATTTATTTAATCTTTTTTATCTTTTTATTTTATTTTTTTAATTAGATAAATTTTGTTAAAAAAACTAATGAATAAATATGACAAAATAAAAAAATTTTGACTTGCAACAACGCAGGTATCCATAATTATATATATATATATATATATATATAATCATTGGTTTTAAAATGCCAATATTTTAATCATGAAATAGGTACAAATCATAATTACAAGATTAACAAGGCTTTTCGTTAATGATTTAAAAAATTTTTTAGTATCATCTTATAATATATATAAAAAATTACCAACAAGTGGTTAATTCAATCGATTAAGGTTCGTCTTCATCGACGAAGAAGTTTTGGATTCGAGTCTTATTGGTCATCACTTGTTTAGGTCGTCTCGAATGCACGATCTGCAACCACTTATCTTAAGTTGTCAGATACGACACATCTTGCCTTGACCTCGGAAACTAAGTAACCTATCTATCTCCTAATTTTTTTTACCAAAAAAAATAAAAAATTATCTATATATTTGCTATTTTTGTTAAAAAAATGTTTAGAATTTGGTCAAAATACTAAAAATACTCTTGAACTTGATCATTTTACTTAAATAAGTATTTTATTCTTTAATTGCACCAAGTTCTCATATTTTGATTTGTATCCAAATAAACTCTTATTTCAAACTAATTATTGAAATTTTGTTTCTCGTTCTTTTTAAATCATGTAAAATTTTACTTTTTATGTGAGTAAAAATTTTACTTCAAGCATTTGTGATCGTGATAAATTAATGTCTTACATGTATTATGTATTATGTTAAGGACTTATTTGTTCCAATTTAAAAATTAAAAATTTATTTGAATACAAATTAAAAATTAACACTATGTTTGGATTAAGGGGAAGGAAAAAAAAAGAAAAGAAAATAAAGGAAAGTAATGAAACAGAAAAATCATTCCTTTGTTTAGATAAATTTTTAATTTTTTTTTTAAAAAGTAAAGAAATGAAAACTCAATATCTTTTGATTTTCCTTATAATCCTTACCTTTTTAATACCACAATTTGAGGAAAAAGCTAAGAAAAGAAAGGTTGAAAAAAAATTTATCTTTATAAAAAGATTATTATATTTATATTTTTATTATGATATTATATTTGATTATATAACTGATACTTTCTATAAAAATAAATTTTGTTATTAGTATTTTATATAATATCATAGTTTATAAAATATTTTATGATTTTTTAATTCTTAACAACAAAATAAGCCAAATTATTATTAGAATAAATTAAAATATTGAATTAAACATAGAATTAAGAGTAAATCAATAACTAGCTAATATATTTTACTATATTAAGCGTGTTCAATTTTGTTTAAAAAGACTTGTTTATACAAGTTAAGTAATATAAAAATATATTTGTATATTATATGTTACTTTATAAAAAAAAGTTTATAATTGAAAAAATATTATAATGAATCATTTCCTTTCATTTTCACTATTTATCCAAATAATGTTTGTTAGAATTTCTTTCTTTTTCTTTCCTTTCCTTTATTAATTTTAACTATTCAAACAAATAGTACATGTACCATTTTCTTTCCTTTAAAAAACTTTCATTTCATTTCATTTTCTTTCATTTCCTTTCCTTTATTTATATGTATCCAAACATAACGTAAGGGCTTATTTGAGTGCAAATTAAAAGTTGAGAGCTTATTTAGATACAATAAAAATATAAAGGTTTATTTAAGTAAAGTGATAAAGTTTAAAAACTTTTTATTATTTTAACCAAAATAATTTTTTTTTAATTTTTGATCATCAACCTTCCATTTTAAAAGGTGATCCGTCCTACATCAATGTAACAACTAATCCCTTTTTATGGTAAGATAAATGATGTACACAAGTCCTACATCTCTTTGTTACTTGTGCACCTACTAAACAAGCAACCATACTTTTCATTATTTCTATTCCAACTTTCAAAGGAACCTTTTTTTTTTCTTAGTTGTATCCAATGCTTGAATTTGAGGGATTCTTGTGCCAATTCTAGAAAAAAAAAAAATTTTATTATTCAATTTTGCTCAAGGGATCAATGAAAGATTGAACTTTTCTCAAAAGAAACCTAAAAAAAAAAAAAAAAACACCAAAAAACCTTTGTCATGTATTACTTTAACATTGCAATCTATCAAATATTTCCCCCAAATATCTCTTTTTTTTTTTAAAAAAAAAAAATTGATTAGAAATCAAGATAGCTTCTCTTAATAAACAAGTTAAAGTACATTCTAGTAGTAATTAGTAATTAGTAATTAATAATTAATGTTTTGTTTTGGGAACTTCTAAATGTACCTTATCTTTTTTTTCCTTTTACATCTCACTATTCTTGTTAAATTTTTTATAAGTAAAAGTATTTAAATATTTTTCTTATAAGTTTTCGGATATATATTCACTATTTTTAAAAAGTCATAACACTTTTCAAAAATGCATTTTTGAGAAACTATATCATTTTTGGTGAAATTTTATGAAAAATTACAAAAAAAGAAATTTTGTTAAAATATTTATAACGTAGTGTAATAAAAATTTATTATTAAAAAATCATAAATTTTACAATTAATAAAAAATTATTTTTACTATTTTAATTTTAGAAAAAAATAAAATCTAATGAGATTCTAATTAAATATTTTATCTGTTGATGTTATAAATGGTGATGAAAGAATTATTAGGTCTAATCAATATATAAGAGTTAAAATTTCTTAAAATTATATAATAATACTATTGAATATTACATAATTTTATCAAAATTTAATATGTTAATTAAAGAAACCCATTATCATAAATAGATGGAAAGACTTCTCTAAGAAATTTAATTTAATTAAAACTATTATAAAATTTTAATTATCGATAAAAAAAATATTTATTAAAAAATGATAACATTTTAATTTATAAAAATTAAAAATATTTATTAAAAATTAATAAATTTTAAATTTATAAAAATTATATTTACTATTTAATCTTTAATTTAATTAGAGTATCATAAAGTATTGTTTTTTCTTTGAGATGAAAATAATAAAATAATTTTTTTATTAATTTTCAAATTTAAGATTTTTTAATAACAACTTTTTTATCACACTTATTTATAAATAATTTTAATAATTTTTTTTGTAATTTTCATAAAATTTTACTTTTAATATTTTCAAAAATATTTTTTTGAGAAGTTTTATAATTTCTCTAAAATAAATTTTCAAAAATTATAAAACTTGTGATAAGAGTATTTAAAAAATTTTATTTATAAAAAATTTGAAAAAATAAAAAATATGTAAAGAAAAAAAATTAGATACATTAGATTTTCAAAAATCCATTTTTAAAGAGTATTATGACTTTTTAAAAATATATTTTAAAAAATTATAAAACTTGTAAGAAAAGTATTTAAGAAATTTTACTTAAAAAAATTTTGAAAAAATTGTATAGAAAAAAAAACTGAGCGCATTACCCAACAATTAGGCTTGCCTTTGCCCTTGGCCAGGGTTCTTTTTCTCTATAAATTCCCCTCTTCTTCCTCTACTCTATCCAAACCCTAATAAACCAAAGTCTCTTTCTTTACGATCCCGAATATCTCAACTCGTATCAATGGCTGAGCAACAGCAAGAACAACAGCAATCGAGATCCGTCGGCAAGGTCCTATGGTTCGATGACCAAAGAGGCTTCGGCTTTATTCATCCCGACGATGGTGGCGAAGATCTCTTCGTCCATCAATCTTCAATCAAGTCCGACGGCTATCGTAGCCTTGCCGAGGGCGAATCTGTTGAGTTTACTGTTTCCCAAGGCAACGGCGGCAAGACCCAGGCTGTTGAAGTAACCGCAATCGGTGGCTCTCCTATCAAAAAGAAGGACCGTCGCAGCGGTGGTGGCGGTTGGAGGGGCGGAAACGATCGGAGGAACGGCAGCGGGGGGTGTTATAACTGTGGGGATTTGAATCATCTCGCCAGGGATTGCAGTAACAACATTATTAATTTCGACAATAACGATAATTACAACAATGTCCCCAATGGCAGTGGCGGCGGGGTTTTTTGTTATAATTGCGGTGAGGGGGGCCATTTTGCGAGGGAGTGTAGGAGAGATGGCAGCGGCTTTGCTGGTGGTGGAGCTGGGAAGTGTTACAACTGTGGGAAATATGGGCACTTTGCCAGAGAGTGTAATAGAAACAGTAGCGGTGGTGGCGGAAGCCGAGGCTGTTTTACGTGTGGAGGGTTTGGACATTTGGCGAGGGACTGTAACAATAACAAGGGAACAGAATGTTTTAAATGCGGCGAAGCAGGGCATTTTGCGAGGGAGTGTCCAAACTTGAAGGCTTCTGCTTAAATGGGAATGTGATAAAAAAAAAGAGTAATAGTACATATTTCTCTTTTTCTATCTTTCGGGGTTCTCTGTTTTTTGGAAGTTATACGTAAGGATGTTTTGGATTATCCAGCTTTTTTTTCCTTTTCCAGGAGAGAATTTTTCCAGTTGCTATACATAGATGAGCTGGTTCGGATAAGAATTTAGATTTTTTTTTTTTGTTTTGGTTATTTTCGATTGTTGTCAGTGACTTTGGATTAACTATCAATTTAGCAGCGTCTATTTTCAAGTGTGAATTAATGTTTTTTCTATTCTCACGTCCGATGCAAATTTTCTTTTGAACTTTTTATTATGCTGCATTAATCATAAATGTTTTAATGGAAGTTATAGTCTAAATTTGGTAGTATTTAATATGCTTTTGAGCATTTGTCTTTTCTTATTAGGTTCCTAATTCTACTACTTAGTTTAATGCACTCTAGGTTATTTTTGTATAAGGGCAGTAATTATTGTTGCTTTACTTATGTGTCTTTGCCTTTGATGGTAAGCTCTCTCCATGATATCTTTTCAAAAAGAAAGATTATAATTGGAAATTGAACTGTGGCCTTTCTTTAGGGGTTTAATAACTATAGTCATGATAGTTGTCAATTTGATTGAGGCTGGTCCTCGTTAGGATTTTTGTTTCATGAATGTATACTGGCGCATCCTGCCTCTTATTTGGTAATCACTACTGAATTTGATATTTATTGGAATTATTGAAGAATAAGTTTTGAACTTGCCCTAGCTTGTTGATGCAAGGGATCTATGCATGAACCTGATTTCAATTTGTTTTGTCGTAGACTTGTAGTCATGATGTTTATGCCCTGCCCCAGGCTTTGTAGCTGCCTGTTTTGAGCAATTTATCGTATGGACGCTATGACTTTATTGTGATTGACTAGTTATTAGATAAGCTGGTTCCAAATTGTAAGTAATGTTGCTTCTACTTTCTTAGCTTAGCTGTCTGTACAAAGTGGGTGTATATGTTACAAGGGTTATTGGCACGTCTTAATAATTTTGTGATGCTTCGGCTGGAGTTTTTGATGTTGTCTAGGTATTGGTAGTGATATGCGTTGGTAATGTGCTTTTGATGCTCAGAGGGGGGAAAGGGTGATAAAGATGTTTGATATAGGTATGGTGGGTGGTCAGTTTGGTTTGGTGTTGTTCAATACAGATGTTTAGGTCCTTTTTTTTATGGTATGAATTTAACAAAAAGATTAACATATGATGGCTTTGATAAAATTTAGTTTATAGTTTATATATGATGCACTACTAGTGATTAAACAGTCCTAAACCTCATCTTGCCATCTTATAAAAATTGTTTAAAGCTGTATTAAGTCATTGGTCATTGATATTGCATCAAATACTTGTAAGTTTTAGTTTTCTACCAATCTTTTTAAGGAAGGATGTTCATGTTTCCATTCCATTAACTGCTATTCGTAATACAAGCAGTTAATCATTCTAAATGCTTCATGAGTGTGCTCATCTACAACTTCGGACAAGGGTATCCGAGAACAGGTGAGGATTGCTGATCTATGCGTAACATGCAGGTAAGGGGCATGCTTCCTTTTGACGGTGAAGCTCTCAATTCTCATTATTTTCTCCCAAAATCAATGGTAGAATAAAATTCAGAAAAGCACCTATGCCTCAAAGAACGGGCTAGGCTATTAGAGATTGTTTAAAGTACGAATATTGCTTTGAAATTGACCGCTGTTTCTTCAGTAGTCTACTGTTTATATTCTTTGATTAATGGACGAGAATGAACCTATAATTTGTGCTGTTAAATCCCATTGGAACACTCAGACCAAAATGAAAAAAGGAAAAATGAAAAACCAATTCGAACGCAGTTTATTTCTATTGGTCACGAATAGGATAATACTAATTTAGCACATCAAGTTTTATCATTACCGTCAAGTTGCTTGCTTTTGCGTGTTAGTAAAGGTTTTATATTGATGGAAACCTTATACACTCTTTTTAGGGGCCGCATTTCCTGATGCGCACGTTATATGAAAATCCCAGTTCAAGGTCAAGCGAGCTGAAAAGGGATGGGAATTCAACCAGATTCCGGCGGGTGTCGATCCGACTTGATCCTATGAGATCGAGTTTTTTTTGAATTTCGGATTTCGAGTCTGATCGGGTCGGGTCGGGTCGGGTAATGTTAGAAAATAATCGGAGTCGAGTTTTAGGCATATCTGACTTTACCCAATCCGATATTATTTAAAAAATTATTTTTTAATTAATTATTTATATAATAATATTTTTAAATATTTATATTTTAAAAATAATATTTTTATTAATTTCGGATCGGATCGGATCGGATATAAATTATATAACATCGGGTTCGAGTCGGGATCGGGTATAAAAAAATAAAAAAATTTCAAGTCGAATCGAGGATCGGGTTTATTGATAATAAAATCAGATTGGGTTCAAGACGAATAAACTCCATCCCGAATTTGACCCGATGCCAACCCTAGAGCTGAACAGAGCTTACCTCTTGCCTATTCTTTATATATTTCCTTCTTTTTATAATATTCCAAAGTAGACAAAGAAAGCCCATAGGCATCAGCTAGCTACTAGAATTGCGGCTGTATTTGGGCTGATAACTATATTATACGTCCTTCATCCAACTCAGATTTACACCCAAAACTCTCCAGTTACCCAATAGTTTTATGGTAACAAGTTACACAACTGTCATCCCCTGCATACCCCTGGATAACTTGGTCGGTGGCCACTTCTGACAACTTGCATATAAACGTTCGAGATGAAATTATGTTGACTGCATAGGTTAAAATCACGAGACTCCTTGATTCTTGTTTTGAAGTTTGATCTGTTCAAATAATTTGAAATAACTTATCAAAATCATAGTCTGAAATTGCAAGCCTGATGGACTTTGTCCTTTGTTTTCTTGATCCATTTGTATCTAAGTTTGGAGCCGTCCTTTCTATATCCCCAAGGGGAAGAAATTCGTAGCAGGAACAGAATCCCAATGCACCTCATAAATACTTCCAAAAGCCTATTTAATCATTGATGTTTTCTATTTGTATATTTATCTATTTTTCTGTTTTTAACGTCGGCTTATAGTGCAATTTTTGTTGCTTTTCCTAAGTAAGCAAATTACGAAATGCATTGGACACTAATGGCCGACTTTACTCTTTGCAGGTCGAGCATGTGCCTCAGCACATCTCTTCTATAACATATCACATGGTACCCACATCTATTTTATTTTTGTAAGGTTAAATACTTCCAATATTAATACACAATCTCCACTTTTATTTTTTTTTTATTATATCAGGAGAGCAAAATCTTAATTATTTCTATATATTTTTTGATTATATTAAAAGAACAAAATCTTAATACAAGTAAGGAAAAAGAAAAAGGCTTGGTTGAAAATCAAGCCTTTGATGTTCTTTCAAGCGTCTTTTAACTACTAAGCTAAAGGTTTGGAGACAATTTTCACCTCTATACTTTCTATATAAACACTCTTAGTCCGCCTCTGCCTCATCTCACTCTAAATCTTTTCCCACCCACTGCTAGCTAATCTAGTTCCCAGTCTTTTTTGAATTTCTCTTCTTTCTTCCCTCCTCATTCGATGGCTACTCTTCAGCTTTCGATTATGTTGGTCACGTTCTTCCTTCAGCTGTTCTCAGGTCACAGTTTTTTCACCAATTTATTTCTCATTGTTGTTTATTTATTTATTTGTTCTGCTGTTGATGTTGGTTTATATTCGTTTTCCTGTTTTTACAGGCGCTCATTCATCAACATTTACAATTGTAAACGAATGCAGCTATACAGTTTGGCCAGGGATGCTGTCAGGAGCTGGTACCCCTCAAATTTCCCCCACAGGTTTCATTCTTCAACCTGGCGAATCAACATCTATCTCTGCTCCAACATCTTGGTCTGGTCGTTTATGGGGTCGAACTCTTTGCACTGAAGACTCCTCCGGCAAGTTCTATTGCCTGACTGGAGACTGCGGCTCATCTACACTAGAATGCGCTGGTGCTGGTGCCATCCCTCCTGCCACCCTTGCAGAGTTTACACTAAATGGTTTTGGGGGATTGGATTTCTATGACGTTAGCCTTGTTGATGGATACAATCTACCAATGATGGTAACTCCACATGGTGGAACTGGAGGTAACTGTACGTCAGCTGGATGTGCTGCAGATTTGAATGGTGACTGTCCTCTTGAGCTTAAGGTTGTCGATGGGGGTGAAGGGGTGGCATGTAAGAGTGCATGCGATGCTTTTGGAGACCCCCAATATTGTTGCAGTGGCACTTATGCTACTCCAAATACGTGCAAGCCCAGTTCTTACTCACAATTCTTCAAGACTGCGTGTCCTACAGCTTATAGCTATGCCTATGATGATGGAACCAGTACTTTCACTTGTGCTGGCGCTGATTATGTTATTACTTTTTGCCCTACCCCTTCCACCAGGTAATAAACGAACCATATACCTATATATGATTATTTTTCACCAAAGATGCATATAATCTTTACAGTCAATTTACCAATTTCAATTTGAACGTTTTCCCCCTTCTCCATGTATCTTAATTTTATTTATAATCAGTCATTGAAGTTTCTTGGAGCGATATGGCATTAAACAAATTATGGTTGACCCAAATTTTGTTAAAATTTCTTAATTCTTACCGTTTGAGTTCCTAACTAAGTTAGCCGGGAGGCATATGGGGGAACATTGATTCTTTAGTCCCAGATGTGGCCTGCACGTTCCATTTTAATTAATGTTTACCTTCATATGCTTGAAATCTAAAAAATCAGCACCGTCCCATGCTGCAAATGCTGTACTCTATTTATCTACATGCAATCATCATCACATTGAAATTTCATTTAAATTTGTTTGTTGGATTTCAGCTGCTGATGATGTTGATTAGTGTTTTGCAGTGTCAAGTCCTCCAATCCTATGGCGGTCGACAGCTCAGCCGGTTGCCGGCCTGTTTCATCAGCTTTCATTGGCGGTGCCATCACCACCTTAGTGGCAAAATGGAAGTTGTCGCATCTCTTTTGACAATGCCAAGCTGCTAACCAACAACATTAGGGGCCATTTTCCTTGTGTTCCCTCCTATGTCGCAATTGGGTCCCTCCAAACTTCAGCAATTTGCTACCTGAAAGGAATTGAGTGATGAAGAGCGAGAGTTGGCCACAACCCAAACATCCGATCATCTTACATTTTCATTCTCCAAAATTCTCCAACTTGAAGAACAAAAAACTATGATTTTTCTCTACTGCAGTATACGTACAAAATATAGAAACAGACATATTACATCACCAGTTACTTTTTCCCACTGAATCTTGAAGGAAAGAGCATGATCAAGAGCAAGAGCTGGCTAGATGAAGGCTTATTCTCAATTGATTTAGACATAAATTGTAGGAACAGACAATGGTTAGTTGGCGACGTAAACTTTTTCAACTGTCGCCTACTAATGCCAACGTAGATGAGTTAATTTATCTCTATTTGTTTATACGGAAGTGCATTTTCTTTTGCCCTTTATTGCTGTTGCCTATGCCTGATGACAATTATGTAATGATTTGTTTAGTTTAAGAAATGGTGTGGGTTTGGCCGTCACAACTTTATCATGTAACCAATGGTGATTATTAAATAATTGATTATATCTGATGTTTTAAGTACAGTTTTCAATTTCTTATGGGGCTGATCTGAGTATGTGTTCAATTTATTTACAAGTTTAGACAGTAAGAACAGACACATGTTCGCTGCATGATCAAAACATTTTTTTTATATCAAATTGATTGGAATGATATAATGAATTTTAAAGATTTCTTTGATACAATTTAAGATCCAAATTCCTTGGAGCATCATGTTTCATGGATCATCTTGGATAGGGAAGTATCATGATCACTGATGATTTCTTTCTTTCCAACAATATTATCTAAGAAATACGGATTCCCTCAAAATGTGCTTCGCGGAACAATTTCACATCAGGCTTGTGGACAAGCCTAGACGATCCACAAGGAAACGAAACCTGGAAGTAGCTTTGGCCGGTTAGTTTCAGGTATCACAGATTTTCTGATAAAACAAGTGATTACCAACTCGCCATGATGTTGCAAATATGTTGTGACATGTGAATATTTGTCTCTATTAAAAAAATTCGATAAAATTGAAAGCAAAACATGTAATGATACTATGCAATTCTGCTTTTGAGATTCTATTCAGATTTCAAAGGAGGGTCCGGAGTAAATTGTCTGAAGATTGAATCAATTAATTCAGAGTTTTTCCATGGTTGAGGTGAGAAAAGAACGGAGGGGATCAAACATTCAAGTCATGCATCCTGGACATTCAAATGTGTCATTCCAAAAATTTTTGGAATCATTAGAGAATATCAAAAAAGCAATCTCATGGTTTTTGGAATTATTAATTAGAGAATATCAAAAAGTAGTCCAATAATTTTTCAGAATCTTTTCAGGGAGTATCATATAAGTAATCTGAAAGTTGTGCAAGTAGGATAGTTTAATGGCTTTACCTTGTTTGGGTAAAACAGTATGAAATTTGACATCCATGACTCATTCATGATACTTCAAATTCATCTATTTTCACATATTTTCCAAGAGAGGCAGCCATAAGTAGCCAAACTTCTGCCTTCTTTTCGCCTTCGGAAAAGGCCATTTCAATCTGTCAACCTCATAAACACGTATTTATGTGTTGTAAGGTTGAATTCAAGGTGTAAAAAGCGGTCTTTTTATCTTCTAATTTGATAGCCAATTTGTCCCTCTCAGTTTCGTCAAAGATGATAACTCTCCAGTCATTTATTAGGCAAGGAAAGAAGTTTGAAATACCGTCTGGGATCATGGTATCATTAAATATGTGTTTCACCTACCTATGGGCTGCGTATGTGGGCTTGGTTTCCACCTCAGCTTGGATGTTTAACTATGATGGAAACTAAAGCCGACTTTCCTTGTTAAAGTTTCAGGGATACACAAGAGTTGTTTACTCTGATCCTGATAGGTTCCAACTTCCAAGCTCCAATTAATCTGTGTGACTACTCTACTTTTTGACTGTCAATCTGTCAAATGGTTTTCTAAGATAAGGTAATCTTCCGGAGATTCACTTGGCGGTGGAATTTTCAGTTGAAAATTGACTGCTAACTGATCATGAGGACAAATCTTATTTCTCATTTTCAATTGAAAGAATGAAACTAATGAACACCAACTGCGAAATTCTGATGCAGCATTCTGTCATTTCCACAACAGATGAAAACATGAAATTACTTTGGCTTAATTGACTACTGCTTTCAATATCGTAATCTCACGTTTAAAGTTAAATGAAGTTATAAAAATTTGAATTTATCTTGTATTCTACATTAAGAATTTAGTTAAATTATAAGAGATTTTATTTTTATAAATAAGTTACTTTGATTTTAATTTAATAATTTAAAATAGTTAGATACCAAAAAAATAGTTAAGTGAGTAGGTTATTAAAATGATGTTATTAGATTTTGGGTTAAATTTTGAGTAAGTAATTTTTGGTAACTTTTTTCATTTTAAAAGTTTCATAATTGTAAAGATTTATTTGTGAGTAGATTGAGTTTGAAATAGATCATTTTGAGTTAGGTTGAAATAAATATATTTGTCTATTCTTGTTCTTGATTTAAGCTTACTATTTTGTATGTTGGTATTACGTGTGTATATTAATTTTCTAACAAGTAATATCAAAGGGAGGTTTGAGGTTCGAAAAGAGTAAAGGCAGGCCCAAGAAATTGTGAAGTAAGTATTTTAAGATTTTTGAATAAGATATGTCTAGTATGCTTATGCACATGTTTAAGATTTCGTTATTTGATATAAAGAGTAATTTTATGTTAAGGTAACATACAATTCAAGATCTGTTAGTACAATAAAGGTTTGATCAAGCATTAGAGAGTAGTAAGCCTGAAAAAATGTCTGACAATAATTAAAATAAAATTCAAAAGAAAATTATTAACACTATTAGATTGGTGCTAGCCCCAAAGGTAAAAAACAATGTGTTTATTGAAAGTACTCCGAAGAGTTTGTGGGATAAGTTTGAGGGTTTCTATGCATCGAAATCTTTGACTAATAGATTATGTTTAAAGATAAATCTGTATTTTTTGAAGATAAAAGCAGGTGTGAGTCTTCACAATCACTTGAATGAGCTTAATATGTTAATTGTTCAATTGCTAGCAATTTCTATTGATGAGTTAAAAATGAAGAGAATGTTTTAATTTTGTTGTCATCTTTGACCAAGTCTTATAGATATTTAATTCAGACTTTATTGATAGGTAGATCTATTTTAAAGTTGGATGATGTGATTGTCGAGAATGAAAGGTTTATGCGAATACAAAACTTATCATCTGGAATGAGTACACTAGCTATAGAGGGTTTTGATCAAGGGAAGACTCAAAAGATGGTTGATGGATCAAGAAGGAGATCCAAGTCAAGAGACAGAGATTACAGTGACATAGAATGTTATTATTGTGGTGAAAATGAACATATCCAAGTGTGCTACAAGAAGCTAAGAAAGGATACGACGTTTTTAGAAGGACGAATGACAAGAAAAAATCGGATAAAGGAAAGAGTGATAATGCTATTGTTGTGTCTGATAATGATGATATCGTTTTGATGACTTATGTAGATGAGACTCAAACTTTGAAATGAGATAAATGTTGGGTTTTAGATTCAATTGCTATAGTCCATATCTATAATAATAAGAGTTGCTTTGTGGAGTTGGAAGAAAATGAGAAGTATGAAGATATTGTGATTACGAACAATGAAAAAGTGCAGAATTAAGATATTCGGAGTGTTCACCTTAGAACTTACAGTGATATTATTAAGACACTTTGTCATGTAAGGTATATATCGAGTTGTAACTATAATTTGTTTGCTTTGGGTTAGTTAGCTTTTCGAGGATACACATACTATGCTAGTAATAATTGGTTAAAAGTGTACAAGAATAGTAGTGTGATTCTATAAGGGAATAAGGTCAAAAATCACTTGTACATTCTTGATGGAGACTCAGTTGCTAGGATTCTTGTGACGAAAGAAAAGAAAAAAAGTATGTCAGCTTTACAGATACTATTGAATTACTGTTGAAGTGTTTGGAGATTCAAGTCAAGAGAAGATTTGTTGAGATTGCCTTAAATCTCATAATCCCACGTCTAAAGTTAAGTGAAATTATAAGAGTTTGAGTTTGTCTTGTATTTCATATCGGTAGTTTAGTAAAGTTATAAGGGATTTTATTTTTATAAATAAGATTTTTTTTTAGTTTGATAATCTTAGATAATTAGACATAAAGAGAATAGCTAAGTGAGTAAGTTATTAAAAGAGTGTTATTAGATTTAGGATTAAGTTTTGAGTAAAGAGTTTATGGTAATTTTTTTATTTCAAAAGTCTTATAATTGTAAAAATTTATTTGTTAGTAGATTAAATTTGAAATAAATCATTTTAAGTTAAATCAAAACAAATATATTTATTTTTATTTTTTATTTAAACTTATTATTTTATGTGTGAATATTACATGTGCGTATTAATTTCTCAACAGACCTATCATCAAATTTAACATTTCAAGATGGTTTTGGATAGTTGAAGATCATTGCCTTCACCCCTCTAGGTACATTCTATTGTTGCTTTCTCCATGTTAGCTCTGACAAAAGCCCGAACGCATTAAACATTATGTATGTGAATGCATTCATGTTGTTCAATGAACGTTTTATTTTTCAACAAATGTAGTGATCTCATCCAAAAAAGAATTTGTGCTAGAAATGGAGGAGCAGACAATTTTCAGACAATAAACACACTAAAACAAACCAAGCCATTGTTAAATTAAGAAAAATTTTTTTTTTGAAAAGGCAGAAGATAAAAGGCACTTTCAGACAGCCAAACCATATCTTGACAAGGCTAAACTAAAGGGCGTATTACACTACTTTTTCCATCTCCCATGTTCCCTCCCTCTCCAAATTGCTGTTCTTTGTTTGAACTTCCTTGTTTTTGTTACCTTGGGAATTTTCTTGCTCGTCCATTTTGTAGTTATGTCAGTTTAGTTTACGTCAATAACCGTGTGAAAACCACTTTTCTGCTTTTCGTCATTACTCATATAGTACAATATTTTGCTATAGAGTAAAAGAATCAAGTAATTTAAAGGAGGAGAAAACTTAAGAAACAAATATTCGAGCGAAACTTTTTCAGAAAGTTACTATCGAAATCATCATAGTGGAAACGCATGACACCAAAACTTTATTAAAAGAACGATGGATTGCAGAAAGAAAAAATTGGTGAAAAGGGAGACGAATGCCTATGAAAAAAGAAAAAAAAAATCTTATCTACACGGCATACCGCACATCTATGGAGGTCCCTAGATGTTGATGGAAGTAAAGGTATTGCTAATCTCCTTGCATATTTGGTACGCACTTGACAAAATTTTAACAATCTGATAATCAAGTTGATCATATATTAATATGCTAAAATTATCATGATTTTAACAAATTATGTGTTCTGTTCTGTCTCTAACGATTCACTGACGCATATTGTTGGTAAAAGATCCATTTTCCAATGCATAATTCGCTCAAGTACAAAATACATATATTAGGTCCATTTGCCATGATTACCTCAGAAACCTTGACAAAAAGAAACATAAGCAACCAAGCAAAATTGAACAGGGAGATTAGAGTAGACCTCCCACTTGATTAAGTGCTTAATTTTGATTGCTTGGTCACTTAATTTGTTAGAGAAAGATAAACTCATTATAGAAATACTCCTGTCCTTCTCATATTTTTCACATCACAACTTTTGGCTTTTAGTGCACATCATTCACTTTCACTTCATGACCAGTTGGATATACAAGAAGTTGTTAATAAGATTTTTGGAGGATGTTGAATCAGAAAGTTTAAATTCTTGGTTTGAGCTTTAAGAGAAAATCCCTGTTAGAGTTAATTCAAACAGGGTCCCATTTGGTGCCTAAACAAAGAAAATAAAAATAAAATGGCAAAAGGGTTTGAGAACATCCACTTCCACCCCCACATTTAAACGAATTCTGCACAATCGGATCCTATTTGCGTCGCATATTGACGAAAGGGGGCCCTTCTCTGAAACAGTGGATATGTGTCACTTGAAAAGCCGGACAAAGCAAATCCTGTTGAAAAGTTAAGGATCCCATAAAGCTGTGTTAAATGAAACAAAACAACTAACTTGGATGGAAGTTGGGGCAAGAAATGTAAACCTCCATCTGGGTTCAACATGACGACCATACAATAATCTTTGGACAGTTGTAGGTCAGTATTGCCTGTCAGAGATTTGTCCATGTCGAATTGTTGGACTCTGAAAATGCAAATTATGACCATTCTTTTGTCCTTGACTGATGTTGCATGAGATCTGTGAGACAAGTTGAATTCGAGGATTTGCATTCCAAAATCAAGTGAAGAGGACACATTGGGAATATGCAATATGGTTAGGAAAGAAGTTATCCATAAATTTTGACAAAGATAAAAAAGAATAATAAAAAAATTGACTTACCACTGTTAATTTTTTGGGTCAAAATCTATCTGCCATTGCCATTATTAAAAATATAATTCATTCTAGCAATTTAAAAAAATGTATATTTTCATGTGATCAGGTTTACTATTCAAAGGGACCCTGAAAATTTTTAGATGTTGCTAGAATAAACAACTTTGTTTAATAATCAAGCCTGGGACGTAGCATCCACTCGATTACTATGTGATTTACCTCCTCTTTCCAAAGCATCTAGCTATGTCGGCAAACGCTGACCTTTTAGAATGCCGTTTTGCCAAACAGGTTAGATTCCTGGTAATGTTGGCTGTCGTCAGAAGGCAAAGCCTTGTTGGTCGTGGTGTGAGGCGTGCTTGGAGAGGCTTCTAATAATTGGTGAGTTTAGATGACGACGATGATGATGATGAAAAGAAGAAAGTGAGTCTGAGAAGAGGAGAGAATCCGCTTTGATACAAGGAGACCGCACTTTGCCATTAGTGGACACGCAGTGCTACGTATTTGAAACGTGGCGTCAAATTACGCACTTTGATGTGCGTACGTCCATGTCTGTAGCCGAAAAAAAATAGTAGTTCTACCTCATTTCTGAAAAAAAAAAATGCTGGTCAAGCATAGGTCAAAATATAGTCATCAATGGACCCCAATGGTTTTGTAGAGGAAAATCAAAGTAACTATCTCACCAGAATTTATTGAGAAAATTTTTATTCAAAATGATTTAAACTCTAAAAATTCAACAATCTGAAACGACCAAAAAAAATAATCAGAGCCTGACTCAATCAATTTGTGAGGCGGTAGAAAATATCCTTTTGATGGCTCCTAGAACCACCTTATTCTTGGCAACAGGGAAACAAGTTGATGTTCTCAGCATCCCCAGTTTTGTACAATCATCTCGTTTGTCCATAGGTGAGAAGTTTTGTAAAAAAAACATATATAGTAATTGAAGTAAACTACTATTACAAAGCCCTATATTTCACCGCCATAACAGCAGGGGAAACACAGGGTTTTTAGCTATCATTGGATCAGAATATGAAGAGAGGCATATTTTTACTTTCTGATGCATAATTGATGTAAGAAGAATGGTTAGTAGTCAGTGATGGGTTGATAAAATATTAGCTTTTTAGTTTTAATAATTCGAATTTAAATTTTAACAAGTTCAAATATATATAAAAAAAAATATTTAAAAGGTTCTTTTCCTAGTTGAGAATCACATCTAACTTCTAAAAGAAGTTGTTTCACATTTAAATCTTTTCAACATTTCCTTAACTATAGTAGAATAGATTCTTTTTCTTTTTGAATTGTATAACAAATCCTTGGGATAATTTTTCATCGTGTTTTTGACATATTAGCTTATGAAATTATATGTGATTTTCTTCAATTATGCCATAAATAATATAATATTATTATAAAAGTTAGAACTTTGATATATGAATAATAGATAAGTGGATGGTGAATGACAGAATGTGGACGTTAAAGCCTCACAGAGTGTATAGTGAAAGTAGTAATTTTTGCCTAAATAAAAGAAAAAGTAGTATATTCCTCAAATTGATTACTAACTTTACGAAAAACTTTGGTATTAACAACTGGAATTGTACTCTCAATAATAACATTCTTAATTTAGGAAAAAAAAAAAACAAAAGAAGAAGAAGAAGGGGCCAAAGAAGCAAACAAATTACGATGAGTTGGCCATTTGAGCAATGTCTATTACTGTTTTGATTGTTTATTCAAGGATGTTTGCCTTTATAAATAGAGGATGAAGAGGAGATGATTAGATTCCCCCACCACCCTCAAACTCAGCCTTCTTCCATCCTCTCTTTTTCACAGAAGGGAAAGGAGTGAAGGCTCAAACAAAGATAGAGAAAAACTGTGGAGTTTTATGGGTGGTAGTCTCAAAACATCTTCTTCATTCTTCCTCTATCTTTGCCATCTATCATAGCAAGAAACCTTGTCTTGGCTACTATACTTTTTCTTCTTCTTCTTCTTCCTTAAACATTTGCTTTGATTTTATTTTCAGTTACAACTTTCCATTTTAGATAAATAATTAAAGACAGATACTTGAGAATTGAAACATTCATTTAACAACAAAAACAGAGAAGTATATACACCATGGCTCGGTTGTTCTGTCATCACCATTCTTTTATCATCTTCTTAAGCTTCATTCTCGTTGCGTTTCTTGAAGGTAATGCGAATATATTCTTTTTAAGAAATGGGGTTGTTTTACATTTTTGTAATGTTCTGATCTTTTTTATAAGTAAACCAATCTAATCCTCTGTTTCTCCGTTTTCCTCTGTTTTTTTTTTTCTTGTTGCAGGTGTTACGGCTGCCACCTTCACATTCATCAACAAATGCGATTACACAGTATGGCCTGGAATTCTAGCTAATCCAGGAAGTCCAAGACTGGAAAGTACAGGCTTTGAACTCGCAAAAGGCAGCTCTCGTTCTTTCCAAGCCCCTACTGGTTGGGCAGGTCGCTTCTGGGGCAGAACAGCCTGCAATTTCGATGACTCTGGCCACGGGTCATGCGCTACAGGTGACTGCGGCTCTGGCGAAATCGAATGCAACGGAGCTGGGGCCATCCCACCAGCCACCTTAGCCGAGTTTGCACTCGGTTCAGGATCACAGGACTTCTATGATGTGAGCCTGGTTGATGGTTACAATTTGCCTATGACTGTGGAAGGAAGTGCAGGGTCAGGAGAATGTGCCACTACTGGTTGCGTGACGGATTTGAATAAAAAGTGCCCGTCTGAGCTAAGAATTGATGGAGGCGCCGCCTGTAAGAGTGCCTGTGACGCCTTTGGGAACCCGGAGTACTGTTGCAGCGGAGCCTACAATAGTCCGGCCGCTTGTAAACCATCCATGTATTCAGAAGTGTTCAAGTCAGCTTGCCCCAGATCCTATAGCTATGCCTTTGATGATGCCAGTAGCACTTTCACTTGCAATGGGGCTGATTATACCATCACTTTCTGTCCCAGTGGCCGAAGGTAAATAAACAAGCTTTTGTTGTTAGCAGCTTTTTCCTTTAGTTTGACACTTGAAAGATTGATAGTTGTATACATATTTTAATGTGGTATTAATTTTGATGCAGCTTGAAATCTTCGAAGGATCCTGCTCCAAAGACAATAGGAACAACTAAAGAATCAGGGTCGGATCCGGATCCCATGCAGGCAGCTGCACGGGCCAGTCAATGGCTAGCAAATTTGGCCACGGGAGATTCAACCAAAATCCAACCATTTGCCCCTACCCAATTTGGTTTCGCTGTGACTATTTTTCTTGTCCTCTCTCTTTTCTTGTAGTTTTACAATTTCCCGATTCTCACTTCAAGAGAAACAAAGAAAGTAGGACAAAATCTAGATTGTAAAGTATAGGCCACCCAAATCATGCATATTTTAATGTTAAATATACTTATTAATATGTAAATAATTTTGTTTGAGAAATAGAAATTTTTTTTTTTTGCATCACTCCTATTCTTCAGCTTGAGTTCAATTTTTATGGTTCACAGCTTGTGACTAATGTGAAAGATTCAAAGAAACTAAAAGAAAATAACTCTTTGTGACTTCAAGGGAAAAAAGCGATGCTTTTAAAGTGAATCCGAGTCTTCACATTGGTTGCAATAGAAGGCCATTTTGAGGGAATGGCCATCAAGCTCTAATTATTTATTAGTCTGCCATTGTTGAAATGGGGTTTTCATCCTCTTTTGTATTTTTAATCTTCTTGCCTCCATGAATGAAACTAAAGAAAGAAAATTGAGTTCATGATATTCGCCTGGCCGAGCTGGCTCTTCTCGTTACGAACTTGTGTAATTTTAAATGCAGTCAATGGATGCACATCTCACCCAAACTTTTTTTTTTTTTTTGAGTTACATCTTACCCTAGCTTAATCTGAAAGTTGAAACAATCTACCTCGGATTTTTCACACACACAAAATAAAAGTAGGTTAGTGGGTGAGTTAATCCAATGTGGATATTAAATTTCTTTTTTTCTTTTCTGGGATACAGTTTGGCAGAATTATCAAAAGGCTTAGTAACAGTTTGTGGTTAACTGTAAAGGCAAAAAGGGAGATATTTTTAAGGAATTAAAGATATTTGTTGGTAATATAAGATTCCACTTATATCAAATTCTTAATCAATCATAACCATGTTGAATAAATTATCTCTTCCTTGGAAACTTTTAATAGTGGCATCTTCAAAGTCAAAAAAATAAGCCTAAGATAATTAAAGTTCATTAGGTTTCGATTAAAAAACATCATTAATTCCAACTGTATATCAATTCATCCAATTCCTTTTGTTTTAACTGACATTCTAATAGTAATATAAATAGGAATATATCACCATCAATTCTTTTTATGATAAAACCATTTCAAATACCAAGTTTACCAAATAAGTAGTATTTTTTTTTTTAAATATGTTAACCAACTTCTAGATACTAATTAAAGAGAATTAACGAATTATTTTTTGAATTTGATAAATATAGTGTATTAAATACAAAAAAAAATAAATTTAATAACAATTAAATACTCATAAATTCCTGAACTCCTTTTTTAAGGGTAACTTCAACTCATCATAATAAATGGAACCCACTCACTAAATTATAATGAAGAATCAAATAATACCTTTAATTATCAAATTTAATTGATAGTAATTTGTATATTGGATTTATCAATAAATAGGCATCTTCCTTTCATTTTTTGGAAAAAAAAAATCTTAGAAACGTTGATCATTAATTTTCTCCGGTCACTCAACTTCCAAATCAAGACTTGCTTTGTCTCCAAATAGATTTGACAAAAAAATTTCTATTTCACAAAAAAAACCATTTGTAATGGGATATGATAAGATGCCTTTGTCTAATTCTTTGATATCTATTGAAAAACCTTGGAGGATTGCAATAATGTTCATGTAAAAAGACAACTATACTAATATTTTCCCATTTTAAAAGACAAAAAACAAAAAAATAAAAAATCATTGTTTTTTAAAAAATCATAATTTAAAAATAAAAAAATTAAGAATATTAAAATTTAAACTTTAAACTTATTTTAGTAGTCAAAAGCATGATATATTCGCATTTGGAGAGAGCTTCCAACTTAATTGTTTGTAATATTTTCGGGGTAAAAAGTCAGAAAATCAATTCAAACACTTGCTTTACGTACATTGAGTTTAAATGATATCCGGATGTGCTGTAAAATTCATCATTCACTCCATCCAATAATCATCTGCCACATTAATCATTTTCATTTCTACCACTAAATTCTAGTGTCAGAATCCGAGGGATGGATCAGGTCCAAAGTTCTTTCGAAGTCAAGGTGAAGTTTCATTTCCAGCAGGATAGACAATAAAAAAGATCAAACTCAGAGGAGCAGTTGAGGTTTTTGAGGCAAGACCAAGACCTAGAAAAGGTGTGTGGGCAATAAAACAGGCTTTAGGACCCAAGCTACGGGATAAGGTTCAGCAACTTTGAGACAGGCCAGGCGCGGGCAAAGGTGCAAGTTTAGGTGTCATGGGTAGGTCTTGGTATGCGTTGGTCTTGTCATGATTGACTTTGAATTAAGCAACGATCAAGATCAAGCTAACGGAAAAATGATTCGCGGGTGTGTATTTAGAGTATTGGAATATGTTACCAATATGTTATATGAGTAGTGAGAGTTTTGAACCGCAAGATATGTGAGTAAGTTCGGGATAGTGGTCAAGCACTCTCAAGCTAAGTAGTCTGACGGGTGCCATCAATGGAAGCAGTGTGTGGGCATTCTGAGCATGGGAATATGTTGGAGATATTGTGCGTGGATAGTTTGAGCCCTAAATCCCAAGATATATAGGTAAGTGTGAGGCAGTGCGTCGGTGCCTTGAGACTAGCTAGCCAGTTAGGTGCTGTCGGTCGAAGCCATGTGCGAGCACCTTCGAGTAGGTTGGTGGAGCAACGAGTAGAATCAAGGAATAATAGTGACCAAGAGATAGGTTATGGGGCCTTAAGTTAGCCGGAGAAAGGCTCTGAGATGACTGGAGATAAAAGTGTCCCAATTTCAAACAATCTTACTATTACTGATAGGAGATTGAAAAAATCTCTTACGCTCTTTATAGGGAGATGTCTGGTGTCAGCTTTCTATCACCTTTTTGGCTAAGGAGCAGGCAATGGCCTGGTTAGTCTGAAGTGAGCTACTCCTAGGCACTAATGGTGTCTAGGTAGGCAGGCCTCGTAGGGTCACGAGCGTGGCACGATGTTTCGTCGGGTCATGGTAAACCTGATGACAGTTAGGGCCGACGGGCTTCATATCATGCCTTTGCATTGAGCCATGGGGTTACACGGTAGAGTTCTCTATGCCTCTCGATTTTTCCTCTTTGAGCCAGAAGGATCATAAGAGGGTGTTTACGTAAGAGGGGCACCATCAAGCCTGAGGGATGTGTGGGCTAGAAGGCAGGCATACAACTAGGCTCTTGTGGCCAATCGATGGAGGTGTGCTACAGCTAGGGCAGCCTACCCAAGTCTCCCCTTGCGGGACTAGCATGATGTTGAGTGTCAATCATGCGTACAGGCAGCCTACACTGAAGCTAAGGGCCTAAGCCCTAAGAACTGAGTCCCGTGAGATGAGATGAGCCTAGAGGCTCCGAGCTGGCTACTGACTAGCTTAAGTGTGGTGCTTGTGTAAACTTGATACGAGAGCTTGCGTACGATACAGACGGACATGGTGTTGGGTTCTCACCATGACAAAAAGTAATAATATCATGAGAATTAAGGCTATGCGCCCTTACTAGTATTCGAAGATCGGTGCTTGAGACCTTAAGCCCTACAAGCAGATATGGGTGCTCGGGCCACTTTGAGAATCGTGGGCTAAAGAGTGATGAGAGTTGGATTCTTCCCTATAGAGTTCGGAATGAGCAACCCTACTGAGTCAAAGCTAGAAAAAACTCCTAAGTAAGCGGTTTGAAGGATCGAAATTAAGCTGTTTAAGAAAAATTAGACTCGAAAAAAGGCTGACCTCGACTACGAGTAGTCTTGGTGCTGCACGGATGCGTGATTTTAGAATGAAAAACACGCTAACCGTGACATCATGGTATTAAAGCCCAGGTTGGGCTCAGCAGCGAGATTAATGTGACCTCATGTGTGAGCCAAATGATGTGAAATTGATGTGGTACTAAGCTCAAAAGAGCTATCAAGATGCGAATGTAGTTTTATGACTATGGGGGCTTGAAAAAGAGCCAACGATATGTGCTATGGGAAAATTTAACCTAGGTAAAAGGCTTTCATGTAGGCTCTTGATGCTAAGCAAAAGGGCACAAGAGTCTAGCCTTGCCTAGAAAAAGTATTGGCATGTTTTGAGGCATTTGATATCTTTATGGTGGAAGAAACTGTTGTGAGACCAAAATGCGAAAAGGGGCCTACACCATGAAATGGTGTTGTGTAAGGCTAGTGGGGCCAAGTGAGTTTTGTCCTGAGGGACACAAGACATGTGTATCAAGATTAATTACTAATGTGTGCACTTGTTATATGGTGCAAGTGCCCCAATGGGGGTGCAAGTGCCCCAATGGGGGTGCAAGTCGAAGTATTCAGGTTCAAACATGGAGCCATTACACAAAAAAATGTGAATTGATTGAAGATTGAAGCCATGAGTTGTGATGGTCGGTGGACCATGAGTTACGTTGGTCGGTGGACCATGAGTTCTCATGGTTAGAGGATCACGAGAGTGTGTGAGTTAGTGAACCGAGTTGTGTTGGTTAAGAGGGAAGGTCTCACATGTAGTGGTGGTTAGTGGACCATAACAGAGTGTGATCTAGTGGAACAAGCAAATGAAAATTGGCCAGTTGATAAGGCCTTCAAACATGTAGGTTAGTGGACCTTGAAAATTGAGTGGGTAGCTGAATCCTCAAGTCAAGCAAGTCAGTGGACGAGGTGATTGGTTAGATTAGTGGATCTCTGGGTATGGAGTGGATTTTGAGATGTCCTAGGCTCTATGCCAGAGTTAAGACAAGCGAGCTGTAAAACCATTGAGGAGACATGGTTGCGTATAGTGCTGAACCGAGTTTCAAGTAAAAGTGAGGGAGACTTGTGATTCCCTGTGGGACTGAGCCAAGACAAAAGAGCCTAAGCAGATGGAGCATAGTGTTCAAGCTAGGAAACAGAGACCAAGATAACGCGCGTTAAGGTGCTGCCTCGAGGACGGTTGGCCAGAGGGCCACACCTAAAGAGGTGACCTTAGAGGGGTCGAGAAAACCCAAGTTGTGAGATAACCGAAGTGTCTGAATGCCACCGTGCTAGGGTCTATCGTGTGTGGTGCTGTATGAGTGCGCTTGATCTAAGCACCACGTCCAGAGGGGCGCATCAAAGAGCCGATGCTATAGGCGTGCAGTTGGTGTGAGGGGTCACGTCTAGTGGGATGCACCAATGAGTGGCAAAACGGGTAGTCATTCATTCTACTAAGGGTCATTGATCAATGAGGGTGCCTCGAGGTCATAACGTGATGTGATCAAAGGAAAGTAATGTTGTGGCACATATGCAACAACCAAGATAGGGTGAGACGATTCAAGTAAGAATAGAACGGAGGTGCATTGGTGCTGGGATGTGACCAATCTACATAAATAATGAACGAGTACTATGGGTGGTGCCCTATGTGACGGGACCTCGACCCAATCTTTAAGGGCACAAGTGAGAGACATATGAGTAAATGTCGACTGTGTGCAACAAGCGAGTTGGGTGTGATATTGGCGTCGATGAAGGCATTGACATAGTAACTAGGAAAAAGTGTTATGGTCAGGCTTTGGTGTGCGTTGGTCCTGCCATGACTGACCCTGAACTGAGTAGTGATCGAGATCAAGCTGGCAGAAAAGTGGTTCTAAGAGATACAGGCATGCATTTGAAGCATTGAAACATATTACTAATATGTTGTGCAGGCAGTGGGAGCCTTGGATCGTAAGATACGCAGGTAAGTTCGAGACAGTGGTCAAGCACCCTCAAGCCAAGTAGCTCAACAGGTGCCATCAGTGGAAGCAATGTGTAGGCATTCTGAGCATAGAAATATGTTGAAGATATTGTGCGTGGATAGTTTGAGCATTAAACCTCAAGATAAGTAGGTAAGTGTGAGGCAGTGCGCCGGTGCCCTAGGACCAGCTAGCTAGTCAGGTGCTGTCGGTTGAAGCTATGTTCGGGTACCTTCGAGTGGGTTGATGGAGCAACGAGTAGAATCAAGGAATAATGGTGACCAAGAGAAAGGTTATGAGGCCTTGAGTTAGCTGAAAAAAGGCCATGAGATGGCTAGAGAGAAAAGTATCTCCATTTCAGACAATCTTACGGTTACTGATAAGAAACTGAAAAAATCTCTTACACTCTATAGGGGATGTCTGGTGTCAGCTCTCCACCACCCCCTTAGCTAGCAGGCAGGTAAGGGCTTGGCTAATCTGAAATGAGCTACTCCTAGGCACTAATGGTGTCTAGGGGGACGGGCCTCGTAGGGTCACGAGCGTGGCACAATGTTTTTTCGGGTCATGGTAAACCCGAAGACGGTTGGGGTCGATGGGCCTTGTATCGCGCCTTTACGTTAAGCCATGAGGTTATACGATAGAGTTCACTATGCCCTTCGATTTCTCTTCCTTGAGCCAGAAGGATCATGAGAGGGTGTTTACGTAAGATGGGCACCATCGAGCCTGAGGAATGTATGGGCTAGAAGGCAAGCATACAACTAGGCCCTTGTGGTCAATCGATAAAGGTGTGCTGCAGCTGGGGCAGCCCACCTAAGTCCCTCCTTACGGGACTAGCATGATGTTGGGTGTCAATCATACGTGCGGGCAGCCTACACTGAAGCTAAGGGCCTAAGCCCTAAGAACTGAGTCCCGTGGGATGAGATGAGCCTAAAGGCTCTGAGTTGGCTGCTGACCAGTTTAAGTGTGACACTTGCATAAACTTGATACAAGAGCTTGCGTACGATACGGGTGGGCATGGTATTGGGTTCTCACCATGACAAGAAGTAATAATATCATGAGAACCAGGGTTGTGTACTTTTACTAGTATTTGAGGATCGATGCTCGAGATCTTAAGTCCTACGGGTAAAGATGGGTGTTCGGGGCCACTTTAAGAATCGTGGGCTGAGGAGTGATAGGAGTTGGGTTCCTCCCTATAGAGTTCGGAATGAGCAACCCTACGGGGTCAAAGCTAGAAAAGACTTATGAGTAAACAGATCCAGGGGTGGATCCAAGCATGAACATCGTTGAAGATATAGTTTCACCTGGTTCAAACTCCTTTCTGATAAAGTCCTTGTAAATTTGAACTCTCATATGTAATTTTATGTAAACTTTGGACTTTATGAGAACTATTACATAAGATTAATCTTAGCTATTCATGTAATGAGGCTTTAATTAGACCTGACAATTTGAAAGACAGCACGATGACGTGACATAAAAATGATACAAATAAAGGACACGGAGCTAACATGACTTAAAAATTTAGAAAAATCATAAATAGATTTAACAAAATTAAATATTTTATATTTTATATTTTGTGTCAACATGAATTATGACATGCAATTTTCGTACAAAATATAATATGAATACAGTATTTTACATGATATAATGATACGAATTGTTAGGTTTAACCTTAATTTTAACCTTAACTAGAAATTAAGGGTTCCTCCACCCTCATTATTTACACTACAACTTCAGTAATACAAGTTTTACTGTTACCTTATATCTCTCTCTTTCTCTTTAGCCTTAAAAACTTTGTATGTAATGTTATTAACAATAGCTCGAGTAACTGGGCCTTGGAGTATTAAATGTCTGAGCACCGTTCTAAGTGTTAGGCTGATCTTAGACACCAGACGAGTCCATTCTCGGGTCTAAGAGCCGTATGAGCTTGGAACTGAAGTCTTGACCCCATGATAGTTGGTATCAGAGCTTGATTTAGATTGGAGTTGGTGTCAGAACCTTGGTTCAAGGTTAATAGTGGAAGCTGGTTTAGAGGTGATGATTAGTGCAGGGTGCTACAATAGTCAAAATTGGCTTTAGAAGGGGTTGGAATTATGTGGTGCAGGAATCCTAGAGTGTTGCTATGCTCATGTATTGGTGAAACGCACCCTAGTGTGCTATGTGTGGATGTGCTGAAGTGTAAAACAAGTGCTCAATAGATTGTTGTTATGGTGCTATGGGTGTACTAGGTGTGCTGTGTAGGTATAAAGATTGGTGCCTGACAGAGTGTGCAAGGCGTGTTGAACCAGTGTGTAGATTGGTGCTTTATAGTCTATGTTGTGCTGATGTGTTGTGCTAATAGATTATTGTGCTGGTTTGCTAAGACCAAAACCAGGATCACTTAAATGTCACTAGAAGGTTGAAGTAAATCCCTTTGGTTTGTGCATTCGTGGTTTAATAGTTTGTTTTGGGGTCGTGGCATTGCTAGGGAAAACCAAATAGAAGGCCAAAGCGAAGGTCATAAGGAACGCCCACCTACAGGCAAAAGAAGGAAGGATGGTTAAAGAAATATGATGATGTCGCTGGACACACGATTGCAGAAGTGCAAGGTGGTCATTGCAGATATGTGGGACAAGTTCAAAGATAATAGAGGATCCTTGAAAAAGGCAATAGAGATGCTTAAGGAACGGAATAAGGCACTGAAGGCCATGATGACAACCTTACCAAAGAGCTATAAAGGCTCATGATTTATCATGCTATGTTGCAAGCTGCCCTGGTTGTTAATGTCAGTAGCAGATCTTAACTGTTAATTTTTAGGGGGCCAAAGTAATATTTTATAATAATTTTAAAAATATATATATCAAATTTATTAATAATAAAAAATAGATGCAAACATATAATAACAAAATTTACAATTATAAGTATGTTAATATGTAAATATATATCTAAAACAAAATGAATATATTAAACAATTGGTCTCATGATTTTTAATTATAATTAAATCACTAATAATATTTTCTTACAAAAATAAACTCATTATATTTTTTTACAATATTAATATATTATTTTATCATATTTATTGTTTAAAGTATTAAAGTGAAAAAATCACAAAAATATATATTTTAAATAACTTAAATTTTAAAATAATAAAGTAAAGATTTTGATAAAATAAATTAAACCTTCTAATTTTTAATGTGATATTTTTATATTATGAAAAATAAAAATGTATTTAAATCAATCATATTAATCAATTTGACATGTAATAATTTTCAAACAAAATGAGCATGTAGAATATAGTAAAAAATTAATTAAAAAAATCACAATTGGATTTTTGTAAATTTGATTTTAGTTATTATAATACTTACATATATATTAAACTTAAATTTATATGTTTGTTAAAATATAATGTTGACAAATTTATTATTCATTTTAAATTGAAAATTATTTATAATAAGTAAACACAAATTAAAGAATTATAATTTTTTAAAATTAAAAATTGTAATATTTAGATACAAATAATTTTTGTAACCATATATCCAATATAAATATATAAAATAAAGAATAATATATATCAACACAATAAATTTAGGTTTGGGTGGACCAAACTAGCTTTTTTATAAAAAAAAAAAAAAAGTCAAAATTATTATAAAAATTTCTTTTATATATAATTTTCAATTTTTTTTAGGGGGGGCATGCCCCCTAGGTTCTTTAAAGGATCCATTGTTGGTTGGTGTGGGTTTAAGACCTAGGAGGGAAGTGCCTAAGTAAAAGCCATTCTCAGAAAGTTGCTCAGCCATAGATGTGGACGTAGGGTCGGCAAATCAATCCGAAATCGTTGAGTTTCGACCCGATCCGATTATTTAGGGGCGGATTTTTTTTTAAAAAAATGGGTTTCGGGTCGGGTCGATTTTATTTTTTGAAATATCGAATTCGGGTTGAGGTCGAGTTTATGTGAAACCCGACCTGACCCGACCCGATATATTTACCAAAATACCCTTACTATATATATAAGTAATTTTTTTAGGGTTTCTGAACTTTGTTTCTTTCGGCAATCGACAGACCTTGTTTTGTTTTTTCATATCCTTTATCCACAGTGAAAATCTAACTGTGGACGACTGGGCGAGTTTCGAAGAACGGGTCTTGTTGGAACCAGATTTAGGCGCATCCAGTTCTAGGCGTAGTCCCTTCCGACGGATCGACCTTGGGTAGGTGGGCGACTGGACGAGTTTCGAAGAACGGGTCTTGTTAGAACCAGATTTGGATGCATCCAGTTTTGGGCGTAGTCCCTTCCGACGGATCAATCTCGGGCAGGTGGGTGACTGGGCGAGTTTCGAAGAACAGGTCTTGTTGGACCAGATTCGGGCACATCCAGTTCTGGGCGTAGTCCCTTCCGACGGATCGACCTCGGGCAGGTGGGCGACTGGGCGAGTTTTGAAGAACGGGTCTTGTTGGAACCAGATTCGGGCGCATCCAGTTCTGGGCGTAGTCCCTTCCGACGGATCGACCTCGGGCAGGTAGACAACTGGGCGAGTTTCGAAGAACGGGTCTTGTTGGAACCAGATTCGGGCGTATCTAGTTTTGGGCATAGTAAGTACCCCGTCGATCAATCAACCACAACTAGGAGAACAAGCTATGCCTCCCGCTAGGCTTGTTGTGCAAGAAGCTGCTAATCAAGGTCCACATTTTCAATGAATGCTGAAATGACTGCCCAACATTTATTTCGTCAGGGTTATAGTCCATAAAGGCAGAAACTGCAAGTCTGCAACAGCTAAGCCTTCATTTGAGTAATCTCCATTAGTACCAGCAATTCTGAGGTAAGCCAAAGTCATCTCCTTTACATATCTTATTTACAAGTATCAATATTTTTTATTATGTATTTTTCTTAAATGCTTGCTAATAGCTTAGAGACAAGACAAAAGTATTGAACATACTGAGGCCTTAATGGCTTGGTTCTTGAATTGAATACTCAGAAGTGTTTCTGTTTTGAGTGGAATAATATATAGATAGCAAAATTTAAGTACCACAAGTCAACCAGCTACCAATATGAAAAGATTGGTAGTTTTTTAGAGAAATTGAGGGTTAAGTCAAATACAATATTGTTTGAGTCGATATAGAATTTCAGTTGGAAAGGAAAATATCAGACTTGAGGTAGGTGAGCCAAAATGGACAACTGCCAAAGATATTCAAAGCAGAAAGCGAATACTGGATTACCTGCAGATACGATGTTAGTGTTATATGGCTTACTTTGAATTTTGAAACAATCATGAAGTAAAACCAGGAACAAAATGGGTAAAATGTGAATGTAAAATGCAAAATGCAAAACCATGCTGCTATAGTTCAGGACAGATTATACACAAAATGTGTATATTGTCTTGCTATAAAAGAACAAAATCAGCAACACAAACAAGTGCAGCTACCATAGAGAAAAAAGAAAACTTGTAATATTACAGTACGTAAATAAAACTTACAAAAGCATTAACAATTCAAACACGATGTAAACCTTAATTACATCAAAACACATGTAGGATGAAAACTATCTTAGAGTTACAAAGATTCCCACTTTTAGACGTTGACAGCCTGTCAGAAGAAGAAACCAGGATTTCATTGACAAGGCACAAGTAGCAATTCCTTTGATCAGTCAATGTTTAGATTAAATTTAGTTGTTTTTAGATGGTCTGCTACCATTAACTATCTTCATCTCTATTATTCAACTCTTAAGAACAACACATGGATGGCAAAAGTGTGCATTATATCATCCAGTAAATTATTATACTAGGCTAAAAATAGAAATAAATTAAATTTCTGTCAATAGAAAATGCTAATAAAATATGCCTACTTACTAAAAGCTAAATGGAAGTTCAACACCCATAACAGGTGTCTCTACATATAACGTTACCTTTATAAAGGTACTGATACTTAGACATGCTCTGTAATTAAAATTGGACCTGTGAATTATCTGTTATTAAGTAAAATTATTGGCATGTTTTTAGATTTGGTTGACCATTCGTGCATTACTTTGTTGTGAGCCTTTAGGATTTTTAACCATTTTCTTTTTAGCTTTGGCTGAATCTTTTACAGGCTTGACTTATGGTATTTACTTCTTTCTATAGTATTGTTGAAATTTTCAAGTTAATCCTTATCATTTTCTTGTTACTACACTTTTAACTTGGATTGAGAAAATTCTGCCTGTCAAACTCTGTTACTCACTGATCTTCTTCTTATGTATAGATTCCATGACATAAATTATAATCTTTCTCTTTCATTCTCTCTACGTGCCTAAATTTCCTTTCAAATTTTTTGAATGATGTCTTTGTGAATAGTTGTCCTTATGCTTTTAGTAACAGTTAATTTATTTAGTTGCTTTATTTGTTAATATAAAAAATAATAACTCTAATTTTTTTTTTTTTATGAATGAAGGTGAAATGTCTAATTTGGGAGATAATTCGTGTTCCCCAACACCTTTTACTTCTACCTCACATCAGTCACCAATTCAGCAAACTCCTATTCCAACATCTGATGAAAATACAACTCCATCATTTAGTGTGACTAACGAGGGTGCTGAAGTTGATAATAGTGGGTATAACTCAAGTAAGTTAAAATCAAAAGTATGGAAACATTTTAGAAAAGAGAAGATCAATAATGAATGGAAGATAATATGCAATTATTGTAAGAAAAAACTTGGTGGTGCTTCTAAGAATGGGACAAGTCATTTACGTGATCATTCAGAGAGGTGCAGCAAACGATTTCAAATGGATATTCGTCAATAAGTGTTGCTAGCAAATCAAAGGAAGGCAGATGGAAAAGTAACATTAAAAAATTTTTCTTTTGATCAAAATGTCACAAGAAGGGAGCTTGCCAAGATGATAATCATGCATGAATACCCCTTATCAATGGTTGATCATGTGCAATTCAGAAAGTATTCTTACAGTCTCTAACCTTTGTTTGCTATGCCTTCTCGAAATACTATAAAGAGTGATATTTTAAAGATTTTCAAAGAGGAAAAGACAAAGACAATATCTAAGTTGGAAGCTAATGAAGGGAGAATTGCTATGACAACTGATATGTGGACTGCTGATCACCAAAAAAAAGGATACATGGCTGTCACTGCTCATTACATCGATAATCAATGAAACTTACAAAAACGCATCATCAGGTATATTTTATTAAATTGTCTTATTTTGATATTGTTCATTTTTTATTAAGTAATTATTATTATTGAATTAATTATTAAATTAGTGTAAATAATTGATTGTTTAATTAGGTTTGAATATGTGCCAACTCCACATACGAAAGAGGTCATTACTTCAAGTTTATGAAATGTTTCTTAGATTGGAATATTGATAGAAAACTTTCATCTATTACAGTGGATAATTGTAGTGTGAATGATGGTGTTATTGAGTTGTTAATTGATAGAATTGGTTGTGATGCACTTTTGCTTAGTGGGACTTTTTTTCATATGTGTTGTTGTGCACACATCTTGCATTTGATTGTGAAAGATGGATTGAGTGTGATTAGAGATGAAATTGATAGAATTTGTGATAGTGTCCTCTTTTGGAATGCTACACCAAAGAGATGGGAAAATTTTGAAGAGGCAGTGCGTCAATCGCGCATTCCAACTTTAAAAAAGTTGTGTTGATGTCAAAACACGATGAAACTCTACTTACTTAATGCTTCGAACAGCTTTGTTTTATAAAGATGTCTTTCCTCGTTGTGTGCAATTACATGGTGATCCTTTGTACAAATATTTGCCAACTGAAAATGATTGGATCATTACAACTGAGATTTGTGAGAAGTTGAAATTGTTTTATGATATCACTGAAGGTTTTTCTGGCACAAAATATGCTACTGCAAATCTTTATTTTCCTAATGTTTGCAAAATAATATTGGCATTGAATGAATGGATTATGCATACTAATAGAATTATTTCATGTATGGCTGTGAGCATGTTAGGAAAATTTCAAAAATATTGGAATGATGTGCATGGTATAATGGGTGTTGCCACAATTTTAGATCCAAGATACAAAACAGAGTTGTTGGAGTATTACTTTGAAAAGATTTATGGAGAAAATGCTGAATTTGAAATTGAAAGGATTGTACAAATATGTCGGGATTTGCTTAAGGAGTATGAGGAGAAATTGGCTTTGAAAAAGGAAGAAAGACCTTCTAGTTCAAGCTTTTCATTCTTAGATGGTGTTGATGCTACTGAATTGGAAAATTTGGGAGACTATGATGATTTTGTTTTAAGGAAAAAAAAGAAAAAATCAAAAGTAAAATCAGAGTTAGATCGTTATTTGGATGGAGAATTCATACCAAGAAAAGGAGATTTTGATATATTGAATTGGTGGAAACTAACTGGACCTTAATTTCCAACCTTACAACTTATTGTTAGAGATATTTATGCCATATCAGTTTTTACTGTTGCTTCAGAGTCTACTTTTAGTACTGAAAGGAGATTGGTGAGTGCGCAACGTAATAGACTTCATCCATCAACTATAGAAACTTTAACATGTGGTCAAAATTGGTTATGGGCTGAAGAAGAAGGTACAATAATGTATATTATGCAATTTTATTTTTTATTTTAGCATGTTGTTAGTTATTATATTTTGTTGTTATATATTATTTGTTAATAGTTTATTTTTTTATTTGTAAGGTCAATTTCATTAGAAGAAAAATATTTTTACGAAGATGTTGATGAGAGTGAGATTGAGGAAAAGATAACTAGTTTGGTAAATAATATTATCTTTTTTAATTAATTCATTTTTATATTATTATTTTTAAATATATTATTTTATGAGATTTATTTATTCATCTTATTGTTTTATTTTATAGGACTAGTGTGGTTAGAGAAGAATGATGATATGGAGCTTAGTGATGATGGAATGATTTATTGTGATCTTGAAAGATTTTTATCATGTTGGATGAAAGGATGTTCAAACAATTTAGCTTTTTATTATGGTGATTTAAGCTTTTGATGTTCATCTTGTATCATGTATTATGCTTAAATTTATTTATTAACTTATGCTTGTTTAATATTTGAATTTTAGTTTACTAAGTTTTATATATTTCATAATTCCATCATCTATGGTAAGAATTTGTGAGTTTGAATTTACTATATTTTATGTATTTTATAATTCTATTATTTATGATGAGAATTTATGAGATTTTTACTAGATAAAAAAATAGTATGTACTAAGTTTGAATTTATGAGTGATTCTGTTAAATTTGTTAATGCTTATAATATATTTAGATTATAATTTATTACATTTTTGGTAAATTTAAATAGGTAGTAGATTGAATTCGGGTCGGGTCGAGTCGGGTTAACTTCGGGTAAATAATATTCTGGCGGGTCGGGGTCGGGTTTTTCAATAACAACCTCCGAGCGGGGACGAATCAGGTATCGGGTAAAACATTGAAGCATCGGGTCGGAGGCGGGGAAAGCAAAAAACCGCCCCGCCCCGCCCCGATGCCAACTCTATGTGGACGACTGTGTGTGGGGTATGGAACAACACTTCTGAGTGGCAGGGACAACAGATGATGGTAAGGTAAGCTCAACTACTATGTTTTTTAGCGATAATGCTTTTTTTTTATGGCACCATAGGGATGACAATGTCCGATGTAGTGAATGGGAAATCACCACATGGGACCAATTTGTGAAAAACTTAGCCAATAGTTCAAGCCAGAGTATGCGAAAGATGAAGCTCGAAAGGAGCTCCACAGGCTTACTTAACGAGGAAGAATTTGAAACTATTATAGAGAGTTCTCAGAGCTGTTATTGATGGTCCTATGTATGAGCTAGGATGAGGCTTTAATCTATTTCTTAGATGGTTTGTAGTTGTGGGTAAAGACCGAGTTACAGTATAGAGTCGTGCAAAAGTTAAGTTAGGCCATTAATGCTACGAAATCGATGATTGAGTTTAAGTGCACCAAGTCTCCAAAGCTTAGAAGTAAAGGTAATAGTAGGTTAGACGTAAGTAGCAGTTCTTTATTTAAAGAGGAGGCTATGGAAAAGCCTAGATTTTGAAACGCCAAGACCGACAAAGCCGTTGTGGAGAAGGGCAAGGAGTGGAAGCCCTAGAGTTGCATTTTATATAACAATTAGCATTAGGTCAGGGAATGCCCAAAATGTATTAAACTTTCAACCATCGAGTGAGCAAAGAGGTTGTTCAAAGGCAAGAATAGTAGCAGTGATGAATGGCACCAACATGAGCCTAAGGTGATATTCGACTCTATCGAGAGGTCGAAATCTCTTTGGGAGTTGAAGGGAAAGTGGCAGCGAAGTGCTACAACATAAGTCTCAAGGTGTAGCTAAATCCCTTTTGAGAGAGTGTGCAGTAAGCAACTCAAAGAAAGATAAAGCATTGACAACTTGAGAGAAAAGGACCATTATAGGTTAGTGCTAAGAATACTCAGATCAAGAACAACGGAGATAGCAAAGCACTTGTTCTAGTATGGGACCGAGACAACTGAAAATTGGTTTGCAAGGCAGGAGACAAAGCTGATATGCACAATGACATGCAGTTCGAGAGCAATATCCCTCCGGCAACGAGGGTGTTGCTAGAATAAATGTAGAAGATTGTCACAGTTCGAAGGATGGACCAAGCCTAGGGGTTCTCTCCAAGTCAAGGTGAAGTTTTAGTTCTAGTGGGACTGAGTCAGACAGTTAAGGAGATCAGGCCCAAAGGTGTAACAGAGGTTTTGGAGGCAAGACCAAGACCCAGAAAGGGTGTGTAAGCATTGACTAAGAGATCAAGTTTGACAAGTTCGAGATTGGCCCAGACGTGGGTACAAGTGTAAGCCCAGGTGTGAGCAAAATAGATTAAGGTGAGGGCCCAATGGCAAGACAAGGCGCGAGCACTTCTAAAGATAGTCCCACCTGGTTCAAACTCCTTTTTATAAAATTCTTGTAAATTTGAACTCTCCTATGTAATTTTATGCAAACTTTGAACTCTATGAAAGCTATTAAATAGGATTTATCTCAACCGTTCATATAAAGGGACCTCTAGAGGGTTCTTCCACCCTTATATATACCATTCAAGTTTTACTCTTGCCTTATATCTTTTACTTTTTCTTTAGCCTTTCTTCAAAAACCTTGTATGCAGCATTGTTAGCAGTAGTTACGCCCTAAAGTATTGAGTGCCTGAACACCAATCTGAATGTTACACTGATCTTGGACATCGAACGAGCCCATTCCTAAATCGAACAACGGCACAAATCTGGAACTGAAGCCGCAATCTGTGACAATAGGACCCTAGATAATATCTTCTTCAACTTCGATTTCTTTTGCCGTCGACTTGAGTGTAGAACTGCTTGTAGAATTTGCAATCGTTGATAATTTCAGAGATAGTTTTAATAATCGAAGAAACCTTCAACTTCTTTGGAACTCTTTATAGGAACATGTTCAAATGAGCTTTCTATAAAATAGTCTGTAACTGAATTTTTGTTCCATTGAAGAGAAAAATTGCACAATTAATAGTTTGCTTCAAAACCAGAATTTGTTGAAATAGTTACTTAATATAGCTTTGCAATCTAAAATGATTGGTTATTTCCTAGTTTTATCAAAGCATTTAGTGGGTGGGTTTGTAATGTGAAAACAGGATAAGCTTAGATTCAAGGTGGATGTTGAAGTTAGCATCAATAGAAAATAATGATCGGATTGATTAAAAAAGACGTTTCAGGATCTAATTGATTAATTCAGTGCCATTTGAATAAGTGAACACGATGCGAGCATTTTATTTGTAATTTTTTATTGTAATTTTGTAATTGTTCAATCAAGATGAAAAATTTATATAAATATCCATCATTTATATATGTAAATTTTATATAATATTTCGGTGAAGTATACTTAATTTTAAATTTTAATTGATTAATTATGATATAATTATTACGAGTGATATACTCCAAAATATTAGAAGCACTGATTACCTTTCCTAACGGACCTTTGGTCTATAAAAGGAAAAAAAGATATGACTACTAATATAAGTCATCATCAATCATCTTCTAAATAATACTTATTTTTCTGTTTGGAATATATATAAAGATGAAATAGGTGGTGAAACGTCACCATAGCTTTGATTAAGATAGCCAAAGTGGGGACGGATATTGAAATTTTCTAATTTTGATGAATGGTAGGGCAATTTTGGGCGTGGCATATGCAAGAAAATATCAATGTTGTTAGAAATAGGAAGGAAAATATAGAGCTGAAGAGGCCAAACAAAAGTAACCATCCAAATTGCCGCCCAAATTAATGACTATCAGATTCCTGTGGGAAATGATTCTTCACCCAACTTGTTTTAGGAACACCACCATTCATGCAAAAATCATCATGAAGAAAGGAAAATAAAACACCACAACCTACCATCTATCCATTTCCCTCAGCTTTTGTCTTTGTCTTTCAAGCCTTTTTTTTTTTTTTCTAGAAATTACCGTGTATCTTTGAAAGCTTTGTATGGAAATTATGTGCTAGATGAAAGAAAATGTAAATCAGGATATAGTGTGAGCACCAACCAGGATCCACTGCCAGTGGTGTTTATAGAAGGAACTGAAAGAGGGAAATGACATGAAAGCAACAATCTCCATGGAAGGTGGACTTTAAGGATGATTATATATATAGTTTGATATCCTAAGTCTTTTTCTGCCTTGATATCCTTTTCTAAATCATCAGATTTGGCTTACACTGTTGTAACCTGCTTTAGACGTCTATGAAGTACCCTATTTCAATCACTTTCCTCCATTGTAAGGGTTTGAAGAAACTAACCATTGGAACCGATTTTTTTGGTAATTGAGGTCGTTCAATATTAAATTTGATCACTAAAATTAAGAAGTTAGTACTTTATCAATGGCGGTTGGCCATAGGAACCGGTTCTAGACTTGTTGTTTGTATACTGAAGAATAGGAAGATGGAGAATTAATAGTTCTAAAAAGCAGCCAAAATTTATTGAAGAAGTTTCAGACTTGGTGTTCCACTTTTAGTCAAAACAAACGCAGAAGATTAAAGAAAAAACAGTGATTCCGTAACAACTAAGGTTGAAGTTACATTCATTTTCTTTTCACATTAGGAAGGGATGTTAATGGGTGGAACATAAAAGTCAAAGGTTGGGCTTGGTACAGCTGAAAAATAAAAGGATAGAAAAGGATAGATGAAAAAATATAAGGAAAATAAATTTTAAGTGTGCTTGATAGAAAAATTAAAAAAAAAGGAAAGAAAATTTCATACTCATTAACAAAAACAAATCAATTCAAATTGTAAAGAAAAGAGAAGAGAAAATGGGAGAGGTGTGAGCATGAATTACATATTTACAAAATTATCTATCATATTTAGAATTTTCTTTTCCATCTTCATTTACAAAAGATTATAAAGTTAAAATCATGTAATTTTTACTTGTTTTTCCTTCTACTTTTCAACTCTATCGAACAATGAATGAAAAAAAAAATTACATTTACTTTCAACTCTTATCCGTCTAATCAAGCACACCAAACCAATAGAAAGAAAAAATAGGTTTTCTATCTTTCCATTTTTCTACTCTTTCAATATTTCATCTTTACATTTTTCTTTCCGTCCTACCAAGTAAAGCTTAAAGTTGCAAGAAAATTTTCCAATTCCTGCGGAGTCCATTACTTGAACATCAAGTAGTTTAACTTATCTCTTTTAAGTTGGAGAGTGCAAGGGTCATTTTTAAGTCATTGACAGTAAAAGCTTTCAAAGTCCAACTTTGTTGCCCAAAGGGAGATAAGGAATGATCCATGGAAAGTTTCAGTGCACTCAGCCATGTTACAATTTAAAAAGGAAGTCACCATGAATAGGATAAATCAAAAAGAAAACATCAGTACATTTCTGTTCCCAACAGTAACTTGGCAAATAGCAATTGAATTTAGTTTGATCAGTGTATGTACATGTGAATCTTGGTGCCTTGCAAGATAACCAGTATACTACTCATGCCTGCCCAACATGGGTCAACCGGCAACATAAGTTTCCCATGAACCGTGCATAGATACCAAAAATATTTGTGGATGATGGGATGAATACGAGCTCCACCAGTTCATCGGGTAATTCTAATTAATAATGGGTAACAATGATCTTTTTCATAGCCAGGCCAGGAGTCATCACCATTCATGAACCGTTGATGACATTTCCAGATTTCAGTGTCATAGCTCTCTGTTATGCTAAAAAGCAAGCCATTGTCCTCAATTTCCTCCAGAAACTTATCCAATGAGTTGCCTCTTCTAGGGCTGAAAAAAATAGCTTCAGAGGGTCCCACAATCTTCAACAAGAGCTGAGTTATTCGAGCAAGATCTTTGTGGAATTCCTTGAAAAAGGTGCTGTTGAAAATTGGATGCCAAGCTAAGAATAAGAAAGAAGATAAGTGCAGCATAAAGATTAGAAAATTAAATTAGTACGTGCAAGCATGTGTCCGCATGTACCACATACAGACACTTTTTCTCAACTAGTGAAGAAAACTTTGCCATGCAGACATCCCCAGGCCACTAAAAATGCAACCAACAATTAAGTTTTTATTCCAATAGCCTCACTAGATCAATTATAAAATTCTTGATGAGGAAAGAAAAAGAATGGATCATGCAAATCAACAGATGTGGACTGGCATGTACATGCAGGGATTGGACTGATGGCGACCAGCACTCTGGTGCCATCCATAGTAAAAGAGAAGATATAATTTGCCAGTCACAAAGCACTGACAACACAGTCGATGGTAAGGCATGTAGTCATGCATAACAAAAAAAGATTGAATATGATTTATGTGCTATTGATAACACATGAGCAGATAATAGGAATTACCAATCACTTGCAACAATGACATCAAAAGTGTGAGAGAGATTTGAAATTTCTTTCTGATGCCAGTGTAATTTCATGGACTTCACACTTGTTTCACCAAATGCGCCAGAGTTCGTGTTAATATTATGCTGAATATCTTCATGTAAACGAAGCTCAGAACATATATCCAAAGTGAATAAAGAATGAAAGAAAAAGGAATGATAGGGAGAAATTGTTTCCTCCACAAATAATATAACATAAAAGAACCTTGAATATCCCCCAGTATCCAAGAAAATAAATAAATTCACTATTACAAAAGCTTCCAAAATTTTAACTCAAAAACAATCAATCAGTGATGCTTCTATTAAAATAATCAAGCAAAAACCATACTACCTCATTAAATGCTAATTATTCAAGCACAATAGAGAAAACAATAGTTAAAACTCCAGAAAGAGGAAGAAGAAAAAGAATAAGAAGAACTCATAAGTTACTAAGTACTCAAGAGTTCCATAAGTTACTAAGTACTCAATACCCTTTTTTTTTTTTTGAAATATTAAGTACTCGATACCTGAAATTTCTAGATTTCACACAACAAGGTTGTTAAAAAATGGCTTGAAGCAAGATTGAATCAAAACAAAAAATATCGGTACAATCAAAATCTCCTTGTTAGAATCACTTCCTTTTGCTTTGAGCATTAAGCTAAGATTGTCATTTTTCCTCTTTTAATAACAGTTTACATGACCAAGTAAAAAGGATACAATCAACCACTTGAGGATTTCCATCTGAAATCACTACTTCTAATGCCTCTGTGGCAGCTGCAATGGCTAATCCAGCTAAGCCATAACCTGACCCAAGCTCAATAACTCTTTTAGACCTAGTATATTAGAAGAAGAATGCAGAGACATCATGCAAGAGCAAAGGAATACAAATAACTCACAGAATAACACAAGCAGCCAAATTATGATAATACCCTGGCTCTCAAGCTCAAGCAATTTATAAGAAAAGAGTAACCCGCTTTACAAACCTGAACATGTTGCCATGTGATAAGCAAAAATAGGCAAGGACATCTTCAGATGGCCACTGACCTGTATAAGAACATCTAAAATGAGAAAGGAAAGGAAATAAATAAGAAAGACAACAACTCACTGAACTTTAGCACACTTGATATTTCAACAACAACAACAAGCTGATAAAAAACATGAACTCAGACAAAAAAAGGTGTCTCATTTCATTTATTTCTCAAAGCTTTGTAACTATTGAGATGTATAATTTACAATTAGAGTGACACAAGCAAATAAATTAATGGCAATCATGACAGAAATGTTGAAAATGTTGTTATTTGTTTTCCTAAAACAAGTTTACCATATTCAGTAGGGTGGGAACTTCAATATGACACAATTCTCATCAGCACTTAAAAAGATGTAATGCTCTCAATAAGTTAACACTATCAAACCACCTTGCCATGAACCAGAAAGGAATCTTACTTGATAAAGATGGACCTTGACAACTAATGACAAAGGGAAAAAGTTTGAAATTTTAAACTACTAAAGATAAACAATGAGTGGTCCAACTCAAAAATAATGAAAAAATGGGGAAAAACTTACAAACAAGCCCAGTGTTGTCAATGTTGAATCTGTTACACACCTCAAAATCACTGAGGCTGGCACTATTATCCACTCTCTGGCTGCATAAGATTTCAAAGACAACAAACACGTTCACTGTTAGCACACATGCATTGAATCTTAAGCTTCAGTAATAAGCAAATTAGAAAAAAAAAAAAAAAAGCATCAGTTTTCACCTATAGAGTAAAAAGGCTTGATTTGAGATGCAAAATTAATTCCAAGAAAAAACAATTCATTCTTTTTCCCATTCAGTGTCAGCAATGATAATTCATTAACAAAAAAAGAGTGTTACATTCATTAACCGCTCATTCCACCAAGTGTTCGAAGAAATGGTGCAAAGAGAATGAAAAAAAAAAAGTCGTAAACAAAGGAAAAAAGAAAAGAAATAGGGCCAATGAAAACTCACGTTAAAACAAGCTTGGGAGATCCTTGAATGGGTAAGGTGTAGCAGAGTCGAGCATCTCTAGACTCGTGATCGTGGTGGAGCAGCTGACACGGTATCAAGTTGAACCCTTTAGCTGCTTTTCTGGAAATGATATTCATCGCCAATTGAGACTCATCTTCTACAAGTTGATTAAGATCAACAATCAACGACAAACACTTTCATTATAAACAAATAGAAACGAATGATCAAAAGGGTACCCGGATTTTTGGCGAGATTAAGAACAGCACGACGAAGGATTCCCCATCTCAGTGAAGAAGCTGAAGTCTTCGAATTTGAACTGTTATTATCAGTTTCCATTAAACTTCTTCCCTTTTTTTTTTTCTTGTTCTTTTTGGTTTAGCTTTGCTTTCTCCCTGGTAAGGCCTTGGACACGGCTTGTCGCTTTAGCCCTCAAGAAGGAAAGAGATTAAATTATGATGCCAGATTTCATTTTGAGATTATTTCAATAAAAAAATATAATTAATATTTACGTAAACAGAACATTTTATTTACATTTTTTAATCGTATTAACTGTCAAAATTCCGTGATAACTTTTATAAAACGAAATCCATCACTTCAAAACACCTCTACATAAAAACAAAAAAAAAAATTAATCTTTTATTTCTTTAAATAGCAAGTTGAGTTTAACTTTTAAGGGTGTGGCACGTGGATACAAAACTTTTCTTAAAATATAAAAAATTTACTTTTTCAATAATAAAAAATAATTTTTAATGTAAAGATAGTGTAGCTGAATAATTATTCAACAATTAATTATGAAAAGTTTGAAACTTAGGACTTCTTTAATAACCACTAAATATATAAATTATACTATTAACCTATAAAAAATATCTTGAGTGATATAGATATGGATTGATATTCAAATTGGCTTTTGATTTTAATAAACAATATTATCATTTATATCAAATAGTAAACTGTACTAATTGAAGATAAATCGAGATTTTTTTTTTATAAAATCAATCAAGTTTTACTTGGTAATTAAATCCCAAAGAGAATAATACAACTACTATACTATAATTTACAGCCATAGAAATAAGCATTTGCTCAACATTTTGCTGATGAAGAATCTGTAGTTGAAGCAATGGATTTTTTGCTCTCATGAATCTCGGCATAGACATTTCTAGTTCTGATGGCCAATAACATATCCAGGCCCAATCCTAGGACACATGCTACAGCCATGATCACAAAGACAAGCCAGTAACAATGAGCCCCAAAACAGCTGTTGCCTCCATCAGCATTGGCACTGGCTTGGGCATCATATAAATAACCAGCAAGCAGGCCAGAGAATAGGAATGAGCCCAGTGGAAGGTTCAGAATTAGGATGTTGTATAAAAGACCATAATATTTTAGCCCAAATAATTCTGAGGCAACTGGGACTGTTATAGTCAGGCGAACTCCATAGCATATTCCAACCAGAATGGAGCCGATATAGAGTGATCCTGGCAAGGCAAAAGCCATGATTAAATATCCAATAGCCATTAGAACTTGAGAAGCTGCATTCCAGAGAGGCCTCGGTGTCCCAAATTTCCTGCAAAAATCAAATAATTTTTGAGAGATTAGATGGCAAGTGGATGGATGATTATAATTTTAAAGGAGGAGCAGGAAGGATAAGCAAAATTTAATTACCAGATGTAGTATTCTGATAATAAACCTGAAGCAATGCGTCCAAAGAAACCCCAAATGCTAGTGAGAGATACGAAAATGGATACATCAGAGTAGCCAAGAGCTAGCCCCATTTGTCCCATGTTGTTCATCACACACATCCCTGTTCCAACACCGCAAAGAAATGACACAAACAATATCCAGAAGTCAAATGTTCTTATCATCTCAGTGATTGTGTGATCCTCCCCAATCAATGGTCGTTTTCTTTCAAGATCCTCTAGCTTAACACCAGCAGTTGCTGTGTCTGACTTCCTTAATTGTTTCACAAGCAATGGCTCTTCGATTGGTTGCTCAATATCAGAATTAGACCTTGTTTTGGACAGAATAGAATATAATGGGACTCCCAATGGAGTAGCTAGAAGGATAAGAAGTCCTACTGCAAATATCAATGACAAAAACTGGCCATGACTTCCAGTGATATCAAAGGTCAATAGATAGACAGCTAATATGATAGCAATGCTATTAAAGATGTGGAAATGTTGTGTTTCTTTTTGTAATTCACTTGGCCTTGAAGCTGGTGGGGTTTCATGGAGGAAGAAGACAGCAGTGAGGCAAACAATGGCAGGAACAACGGCAAGAATGAGGAGAAATGTAGAAGGGTCAGAAGAGAAGAGAGCTGTGCAGATATCTGTGAAGATGGCAGTGCTGAGTCCAACGTAACCCTTAAGGATACCTGAGACCGGACCACGATTTTTTGGAAAATTTCGCATGCAAGTCACTAGAACTGCTGTGTTCATCCATGTTGTGCTGTTGCCTCCCAGACACAGGAATATACACATCTGCAATGGATCATACAATCCAAAGTCAGGTAATTTCATATACTGCTAAGACACAGTAAAGCTTTACAGGCAGATATACGTTCATTTCAATTTTCAGGAATCAGTGTAGCTAATTCAAGTCGACTCAGTGTAGGATGGACTATATATTATTAGCATAATTCTTCTGACGTAACATTCTATTTCTACATATTTACCTGCCAGTAAGGAAGAGGACGAATTCGTTGGCTGACAACAAGCCATTGAACTCCATATCCTACAAACCCTTCGAGTGATCCAATGATGAGTAAAACTGAGGTTGGCAAACAATCGGAAGCCAAGCCAGAAAGAAGCCCAAAAGCCTTGCCAACATCTTTAGCGACTGAAAGATTATTGAGCTCCAGCTGAGTAAGAGCCATTAATGATTTTAATGCATCAGAGTAATTCGCAAATGTGTAATTGTTGCCACAAATTGCCTGAACCCAAATAGCTGTGACCAATCCCAGCCATTTTCCAGCAGAAGAAGTTGAAAACAAAGGACCCATATTGTAAAAGGACAGAAAATGAAATAATGGATTAGAAAATCTTACTGTGTATGAGGTTTATGAAAAACATTGTTGACCATTGCTATTTATAGTTTTTGTTTTACCTTAATTAAGGGTATGCAAATTATAAAACAGCTGGTTATTGTTAGACCATGGTTTTACAATCCCACGACTAGTTATGACCAGAATCAGGAGTTTCTGAGGGTCAAAGGAGGAGCAAAGTGGAAGAGAGAAAACTTGAATCCGTCAGCCTAGTGGGGACCCTATAAAATATTGCAAGGTTTTTATAGGAGCAAACATCAAAATGATTCAGATGACTTTTGCTGAAAAACATTGACTGAGCTGTCTCGATTGTCGGATTGGATGACCCCTGCTGCTTATATGGGCTATGGCTCTCCAAGGAAAACGAGAAAATTAGTAGCGAAAGCTTTAGATGGTGAAGAGGGCTCTGTTTAAACAGGTAAATATTGTTGCACACCAACGGTGTGTTTTCACTGCAAACACAAAATTTAACTCTCTAAATAAAAAATTCACTTCTTTATATTTTGAATTAAAATTTATGCGTGTAGCAAAAACAATGAATAAGCCGATTAATTTAATAATTTATACAGATATAAAATAATATTCAATAAATTTAAAATTTAAATTTCAATACTTAAAACCTTTTGTCTTATACTTAAACTGCAAACACCTCTTAAAAAAAACAACGAATAAACAACTCAAATTCCATAATTACTTTCACAATGCATTGTTCAAAGAATATATAATAATTGCATGGTAGATGGTGGGGCAAGTTGCTGAGGAAGAAGAATATACAACTTGGAATGTCAAAATCAGCTGGAGCGGATAAGAATGAAAGTATACGGGGGCTGCTCCTTACTTAAGAGCTAGTAAACTGGCTAGAAATACAGAGTGAATTGAACCCCCCCGGATTAAGGCAATCCACTTCAGATTTTGATCACGATTAGCTGTGGACCAAGGCGTCACAATTGCTGACGTCATTGCAAAGGCAATACATTTTCCACTCTTCGAGCATGCATAGGATTTGCTTGATCTCCTCGCAAAGAAAATTGTTTTACATGCACTCCTACGTTCCGGATAACAAAAGTTTCATGGTTTAAATTTTTATCTGTAATTTTTAAGCACGGTTGCATATGAAAATAATATAAAAAAAAAACAAAAAAATGATATAATTTAAAATTTTTACAAAAACTTAATTAAAAAAGATGTTATTGACCTTATTATTATTATTATTATTATTATTATTATTATTATTATTATTATTATTATTGTCTCAAATGAATCTCTACATGAATGTTATTGACAATCTCACATTCATAAGTGCAATGAATTTTATTGACCTAAATCTCCCATTATGTATCAATACGGGTTGGTAAGGAGTAGAAACTTTCTTCTTTATCAATCAAGATTCAATCTTTGTATGAAACATTCCGAAAATAAAATTCTAATTATATTAAGTCGATAAGAAAGAGTACGTCACAGATAAAACTTGAGAACACCTTGACAGTTATACAAAAAAATGTGGTAAGGCGGTAATGAGTTCAATAACTACTATGTTGGTAGAAAAAACCCAAATGCCCAATGTACAATTTGTAAATGAATGGTGTCTCTATTCGGAAAAAAGCTGACTGTTTGAAACGCTAGTCGCCATGAACTCCCCTTTCCCTCTTGTGTGAAGTGGCCGGTACCAATAGCAGCAAAACAGGCAGCAGCTGAGATCCAAGAGAATGAAATGAAGCTATAAAGAGACAATTCTCTGCATTCAAAAATGTATTCAGTTCTGGAAGAGAGAAGAAGGGAGGAATGGAAGAATAAAGAACTTTTTATCCACACCCAAAGACATTATTCCCAAGTAAATCAGTAAGTAATGCAAGGAAGCTGCATTATCAAGCAAAAATGCAGCAAATTCATCTTCTAGAGAACTAAAAATAACAAACCTTAATTAAACGGCCAGTTTTGTGAACTTAGCTACAAAGAGTCCACTAGTTCGTGATGTCAAGGCATCAAAGCGAAAGGTATTTGGTATCCTCCCACTCTTACAGGGCCATCCTTTGGCTTCATCAATTTCCTGCAGTTCTGCACAACCCAAAGGCAATATCTCTTATCCCATAAGATTGAAAGATAAAGATGACAAGGCTCTGCGTTCAAACATCAATAACAAAATTCTGAGACATTTTTTTCTCATAGAACATATTTGGGGCAATACCTGCAGAAGCATTTTCCTTGAGAAAGTGCTCTACTATATCTTCATTCTGAGCAACTGTCAAACTAATTGATGGAAAAGGTAAAACAGGCAATCAAACATCATTCTGGTTTTTTATGTTGAGTGTGTGCGGAATAGGTTTATAAGCCACAAGAACTGCCAATGAAACCTGCAAGTGCTGTAAACAAGCAAGCCCCCAACTTTCAGCAATCTAAAACCATTCTCTAAAAGTTTTAACTGCAAGAAAACAATTATACTTGATGTTAGGGAAAAAAAAACTGCAAATAAAAGTGAGGAAGCTTAATAGCCTCACAATGGAAAGAATTCAGAATAGAGAATAGAATGAAATGGACCATGGGGAAGAAGAGCATGAGGAGTTCTCTCAATCAAAATATAACTTCAGATGCCTAAATTAACAACTTAAAATATTGGGAAGGAAAAAAGACATTACCTGAAGCACGGTTAAGCTGTCTGTTCTCTCTGCATCCAATACACGACGTTGAAGAGTTCTCCAGCCCCAATGTTCAAATTTTTGGATGTGTCTGACTGATCCATCATGAGTGCACTCTGCATCCACAAGGACCTGAATTAAGTTGCAAGCACTTATTAACCTGTATTTGATAAAGAAAACAAGAAAACGAAAAAAAGAAGACATTTGACTGCCAGCTGATTTAAAACTAAATGCAACTTCACCTTGTCATAACCACAGCTTGACACTTCAAGATCAGACACAATTTTATATAGTTCATTTGTACAGAGCCCAACTACTCCAGAATGCCGTCCATAGAAAATAAGTTCAGGATTTTCACTCACTGCAATCACTTGTGAGGACTTGGCTTCCCTTGCTTTAGCTGCTCTTTTCCTTTCTTTCCATGGTCTCCTGGAAGTCCACTCCCTAAATTTGTCATCTTTTTCCTCAACCGCAGAATCCCCTGTTTAATACTAGACAGAAGAACATGTCAAAGCAGATAGACATGTATGTAAAGAGTTTTTAAAAATTTTTGTAGGATCAACTTTAAGGCTTCAAGAAATACATAAAAAGAATTTAGATTTATTACAAGATTTTGAAACTGAATCAAGCCTGACAGGAGCAAGGGAAAATGTTGTTCCATCAGCAACAAATAGTCGGCACCGATTACCCAAAGAATATTTCTGCAACATTGTTCTACAAGCAACTAAACGATGTCTTGCAACATCAACACCAGTTACAGAACCCGAATCACCAAGAAGATCCAACATCATACAAAGTTTAGCACCTGAAGATTTTTCACACATGTGATATATAAATCAGGCAAAGCATGCTAGATGAATATAACATCCTATGCCAAGCTGCATCTAAAAAATACTTGAGAATTCAATCTTAGAAGTTATCCTTTCAAACCATATCCTTCCTGAAAAAGTCTACCTCCCTAATACATGTCGATCATAAGAAGAGAAAGAATGCACACTAATATAGTTTTCAGTAATATTCAAACCAACTAACCCAGTATAATAAACAGAATCACTGATACATACCCCATGAAAAACTTGTGTAGAATCATCCCTTCAAGATGGAAAACAGAAATTGCATTTTACAATGGTTGGGATTTTATGAAGTCTTCCATTTACACTGAGAAATTTATGAGCAATATACTAAACCAGTTGACAATAATACTCACAAGAAGAAAAAATCAATTACCGGGAGCAGCACAGAGATCAAGAACATGATCCCCTGGTGAGATTTTCAAAGATGAGACAGCAGCTCCAGAAGCAGCATCAATTCCATAGATCTGAAAGACCAAAACAAATATTGAAACAATAATAATATTGAAGGATATGAAAGAGTATGCTTGACAATCCTGAAAAAAAATGCCTAAAAAGACAACAAACATTCAAGTGTGAAACTTCAAATTATAAGCTACAACCATGTTTTCAAACAGTTCTACAGGATAAGAGGGAATAAAGTGATCAGAATCACTTTATACATATACAATATCAGACAACTTTAAATATCAAAGGTCTCAATCAAGGAAACTAGGCTAAAATATCACCACAAGTATTGATATAAATGCCATATTCCTCACCTTTCCATCCTGGTATGCCTTTGAATTAGCAATCTGAATATCAGGTGAAAGAGAATAAAAACCAGGTAACCAATTCACTTTCTCAAGCTTACACTTTATCTCAGCTTCAATTTCTTCAAGTTCAGCTTCACTCCCAGGTTTCAACCTTTCCCAAACACACACAAACACACACACGCACACAAAAAAGACATAATAAGCAAACAAATGAGTTGCGAATCAATCCAACAAGACAGCAAAGTAAACCCACAATTAAAGCAGATAAAATAAAGGCGTGAGCTTCAGCGTTAGATAAAAGGAAGTTTTAAGTTACCTTAGGTAACGAGGGGTTGAATCAGAGGCCGAATAAATTGAAGGGTCGATTCCATTTGCTTCAAGAAATTTAAGAAACGCTTCTGGCAATGGCAATTTCGAAATTTCCTCCATCATCAAACCAAAAGGTTGCTTGCCTCAGAGTTCGCTAACCCTTAAGAAACCGTAAATATATAGATTATAGAGTCGTAGACCTTTCCGCCAACTTAAACGCACCGTCTTATCAATTATAGAAAACGACGACGTTGCTCCCCAGAGCTAGAGCCTTCTCCAAGACTCCTCTTTCACTTGGCTGTTCATCTGCAATCTAAAGCTAAGCTCGAACAAGTTGGGGAAAAAAAAAAGATAGCAATGAGAGAAACTTTGCTTGGACTTTCCTTAGTATTTATCGCTTATTTCATTGAATTATCTTCAGCTACCGTTGTCTTGAAGCCCTTCACCATTTCCTTCCCCGACCTTCCTGCCAAATTCGGTAACTTTTCCTTTTCCTTCTGTTTGTTTACTAGGAAAATGCAGGAGAACTTAGCAAAACAAACTCTTTCGAGCTTAACTGTTTTTATGCTTTGATTTAAGCTAGAAATTCTTGAAAAAAACTCGAACTTCAAAAAAGAAAAATAAAAGTAACTGCCTTTTTTTTTCTGCGTTGTTTAGCTCTTGGGAATAACACTGGCGTTTGCGGTGCTCTTCAAGTGGCGGATCCCTTGAATGCTTGTACTCCACTCCAAAAAGAATATGGATTCAACAAAACTGACCCGATAAGGTTTGCTTTAATAATTAGAGGCGATTGTTCTTTCGAGGAAAAAATCCAAAACGCTCAGAGTGGGGGTTTTTCTGCTGCAATTGTTTACGATGATAAAGATGGAGGCAATTTAGTCTACAGTAAGTTAATTTTGTCAATGGGTTTTCATTCAAAATTAATTTAATTGAATTAAATTAAGTTTTTTTTATAATATTAGACAATTATCTAATAATAGATTAAAAGAGGCATTTTGTTGTTTGAAGTGATGGTGAACCCTAAAGGAATCCAAGTGCTAGCGGTTTTCGTTTCTAAATCTGCTGGTGAATTTTTGAAAGATCATGCTAAAGGGGAAAAAGGAGAATGCTGCATTTATTCGCCGCTGAATGGGAAGGCATTGACAGTTTTTTCTATATGTTTTCTATCACTTGTTGTTATAGCAGCTTTCTTGGTGATAGCTTTTATTGCTCCTAGATGCTTGTCCAATTGGCGAAGAGCAAGTTTAGTAAAAAGTGTTGATACTAAGATGGTTGAAGCTCTTCCTCGTCTTGCATTTAGTTCTGCTTGTTTGAGTACTACCGGAGAAACTTGTGCAATTTGCCTTGAGGATTATAAGGATGGGGAAATTCTTAAACTTCTCCCTTGTCAACATGGTAGGATTTTGCTCCTCCGCCTTATCTCTAGCATTTAATATTTGATTTGCAGTGCTTTTTTACTTGTGTGTAATTTTATCATTGTTTAACTTCCCACCTTATGAGGAATCTCTTTGCTGTTACTAGTTAGCTTGTTTTTTCATGACAATGGGAATTCAACTGTTTAAAATGTAGAAAGTGGAAGATACATGGTTTTTAGTTATGCTACATTCCTTCATTGCGAACTTTGTAGATTTCCACAAATTCAAAATATGAGAAACTATGCAGTAGGGGAAATACTTTAATCCCTAAAGCTATGGACCTTCGATTGTAGGCACTGCCGTTTATGCGTTCTTGCACTTATTCAACCATTTAAGTTAAAAATCACTTTGACTTCACAATTTGAAACAGAGAGTATTTTGTTTGCAGACAGATGAACACCACATTTAAAGCTTGTTTTCTCTATCGTTTTTATTTTGAGTTCTTGTTTCATTACTCTAGCATTATTATGTAGATATCTGTTAATAAACATGAAAGTTGCCTGTAGATTTTCATTCAAGCTGTGTAGAGTCATGGCTGACTAAGTGGGGGACATTCTGCCCTGTGTGCAAACTCGATATGACAACCGAAATTGCATATTCTGAGGTTAGTGAGCAAAGGCGTTGGTTGTATGTTTATGTTTAATGATGCAGCATTAATTCTGCTCATTGATTATTCATATTGTAGAGTTACATACACTATAAAAGGTATGGCACTATCTTTATTGTAAGCTAAATTGTTTATTCTGAACTTAAAGCTTTTGTAAATGTGAAATCATGTGTATTTATGAATTAACTGGAAAAATTAAAGGGCTATATGGTAGCTCTTTGCAGATCAATTGCAACCAACATTTTGCATGTACCACCATGTTTGTCATGATACTATGATCTACTAATTGGTAACTTTTATACTGGACATCGCTTATTCTCTCTAATTTCATGGTCATAGTAATCCCCATGAACATTCAATTAACTACTAAGTACATTCAAAGAAGTTGCTTATGAAGGTTAGAGGAATAATTCTAAGCATTACTGTTAATGGTATTTGCAGAAATCTTGATAGTTTGTTGAGCATCAGACATGTCTGCATTTCCAATATGATAAAAGTGTGAATAGGATGCCTTTTACAAAAGTGTGTTGAATATCGACCTTGCATAAACAAAGACGTGAGCCAGCCTACAGTTAGCTTTTGTGCTCGTTTTTGGGGTTTGGTTGAGGTGATTCATTCTTAGCAATTTGAGATTGTAGAAAGTTCTTTGTCTTGGCTATGGAAGCCTTTTCTTAGTGTCCCAGTTGAGAGACGTAAATAGCAGTGGGATGAAATGTCCCTGTTAGTGTATACTTGGCTAGAACTTGGTCTAATCGTGCAAGGATGGCATTTGGTGGTGGAAAATGTTACTTGAATTGCCAGTCTGTTTTGCTTTGTTGCATGTCATGAAGACATATTTTGTCTACACCCCCTCCTAAATTGCAAAGATAAGAATCTTATCCCAACATGTTTTATTGTCAGTAAAATCTTTTTGTCTTCCTTTGACAGATCAAGAGGAGCAACAGCAGAGTTTAGAATCAATAATTGGACAGTGATCATTTGGCTTGTTTTTCAAATTGGGTATGATGTAAACGTCTCTCGATTGGATTATATGAAGTGTGTGAACTGCTTTCCCCCAGATGCCTCTGGTTTTAATTTTGTATTCTTTCTAATGTTATGTTTCAGTTTTGCATTGTGCTGGCGAGGGATCAGAAGTTTGTTTCAGCAGCTCTGTCTCTGCAAAGCAAGGACAAAATGTTCGAGATGATGCTGTTGTACCCTTTTAAATTTGGAGCCAGTAAAATTGTTGCAGTTTGATGACCAACAAAGCTTCTTTCCCGCATCAAACTGATCCACGGGCGTCGTCCCAGCTAATTTTCAACCAAAGGGTCCAAAACGTAACTGTCTTCCCTGGACAAAATCCTTGTAAATGGTACTTCAGTCTAAATGGCTGAAAATTTTAAAAGCCGTCTTTCTTATTGCATAAATACAGCGTTGGAGATTGGGAAAAAAAAAAGCAAAAAGAGAAAAGAGGAAGGCAAAAAATACCCAAAAGCTTATTGTGATCCTTTTTCTCAAACCTCGAGTATCTTGACAAAATTATGAAGAAAAGCCCCTGGTTAGTGGATATTCATGCTAGAATATCGCCCTTTATTTTTTTTTTTTTAATCTTGAATAGCAGTAAAATAATAATAATAGTTTTCTTGTAATTGATGAACAACAAAGAAGAAATAGATGAATAGTTCATATCGGCAAATTTTAAAGGGTGGAGTTGTAAAAGCACGAGAAAGAAACATCATGGGTGGGGAGTTGTAGTGGAGAAAGAGTTCCACCAGGAAAAGGTCGATGTTTTGTTGCTCCTTTACTTTCACAGGTGACGTGGCACGATGTTATTCGCACCTGCTGAGTAGGAGTTATTACAGGTCGTTATCCTTATCCAAGAAAGTGCGGAAACAATCTGCAGCAGCGGTTAAACAAATGCCAATATCTTTTCAAGTAACCTAACCAATCTCATCCCACTTTTTCCATCTTCACCAGGAAAAAAAAAACCCAGGAAACAGCCGCAGGTTCTGAGAAACAACGGCAGAAAGTCGGCAAAGCCTAACATATAAATAGCGAATCAGTTTTCTCCATGGCCTCTCTGGATATAAGGTGACTGTTTGTCCTTTTGTGGATTTAGGACAGCATCTGGTTCTCTTACTATAGTTGGTGCATAACTTTGATATGGGTGTTTCTCTGGTTGTCTTCCCCTGTGGTTTGTTTCTTTTTCTTCTCATCTTTTACAGCTCAGGCTCAGAAGTTGTTACCATTGATGTTACTGAAGCAAAAAACTTGCTTCAGTCAGGCAATATTTACATTGACGTCAGGTAACAGGATTCTTTGAGTCTTTGTTCATCGAAATTTGTTGGTTATTTCTTCTTTCCCTTTTATTCATTGAAGTTCCTTTCAAATTTGTGTTTGGGATTCATTTCTTATCACAGGACCGTGGAGGAGTACAAGAAGGGACATGTGCATGCGGAGAGGATCCTGAATATCCCATACATGTTCAACACACTACAAGGTCTAACCTTAGTTTCTCACAACTGCAAGCTATGATTTTGGTATTAGTGAAGTGTAATAATGTTATATGATTTTGGAGTGCAGGTAGGGTGAAAAATCCTGAATTCTTGAAGGAGGTTTCATCTCGTTGCAAGGAGGACGATCTTCTTGTCGTGGTAATTTTGAATTTGTTATTTACTTTCTCACTATGAAAGATATGGGAGTTGGAAGACGGCTAATCCAAGTCATTTTTCTTTTAGGGGTGCCAAAGTGGGGTGAGATCCCTTTATGCAACTGCTGATCTTCTCTCAATTGTAAGTCATTGGGACCAGAACTAACCCCATCTGGATCAGGGTTTTAGACTAGACTAGAACAGTAGTAATTGACTGTACTCAATGCCATTACATTGCAGGGCTTTAAGAATGTGAGCAACATGGGAGGAGGTTATCTTGCTTGGGTGGGGAATGGTTTTCCTCTAATAGTGGAGAAGCCTGCAAAAGTAGAAGAGAAACCAAAAGAAGAGCTGTGATTGTTTGTAATCTTGTTTATATGTTTATGTAGCAGATATTCTGATATATAATTGAATCTCAGGTGTAGGGGAAAAGCCATTTTACTATTATTATTATTATTATTTCCCCTTCTATGTGTATGGGTTTGAATCATTTTTAGTTTGTAACCCAATGTTAAATTGTTTATGAAAACCTTCTTTCTTAATCCAAATTCAGCAGTCGAAAAGAAGTTCAGAAAAACTAAAAGAAATCTTGATTGTTTTGTTGTATTCCAAAAGAAAACTGCCATAACCGAAAGTTTGGTAAATCCTTGCTCTTTCTAAAACAAATATTAGGACTGAAGAGAAATATAAGAAAAGAAGACTACTAGAAATATATGTGTATTTAGTTTTAAGACTTTCCAGATGTTTAAGTTTTATTCACTAATGAAATAACAGTATTTTGTTCATTAACAATGTACAAGATATATGCGCCGATGGTGTATAAGTATAAATCTATTTGTTATATTCTAATCAAGAATCAACAAAAATATTTCTAACACCATTACAAGCTTATATACAAATGACCAATGGAGAAAAGCATCACACAATTGAGACAATTTACCTGAAAGAGCATGAGCTAACACTTGCTTCACTCAGAAAACGGGGCAGCCTTTAACTATGATCCCTTGGGCTGTAGGGCAAGAAGCCAAAGGACAACTATCTGAATCACTTCCCCACCAGCTAAGGCTAACATGCTCCATCCCCAAGCACAAGTATAGCAATACCCCCATGAAGGCCAATCCAGCATCAAGTGCCCCGGAGAGAACATAGTTATGGCGACTCCACCAGCCACGGTAGTATCTATAAGCAATAAAACCAGACGCAAATCCAATAAGAACCCAACTGGTGTAGTTGACAGCAGTAGCTGGTGGCATGTTGACCGTCGCACCAAAGAGCACAGGCATAGTAATAAGTTTAATCCATGGCTTGTCTGGGAAGGCCCTAGTTGCAAGCCAAACAAGGGCAGGAGCTATGGCCCCAACTAAGAAGAACCAGTTTATGGCAGAGTAGTAGCCAAGATCACCAAAGATTCTGCGAGGTCCAATCAGACCCCAGATAACAGAGGCATCATAAAACACATGATCACCAGGACAAGTCCATGGGCTGCCAGTAGGAAGCAATTCTCTGTTGCAAATGTCTGCAACTGTATCCATAAGCCACCACGCTGTTCCTAAATGCGCAAATGCTGCTATTATTGTACCACCCACCTGATAAAAATATCATACCATGAGAAGATGAAGGGACAAAGCGATTTATAAAGTACTCCTGCAGGAAGAAACACCTTAAAAATTGCAACTTCTTTTTTGGTTCTTAATAAGGAAAAGAATCATGAGAAGGTGAACCTGAGCTACGAACATGGCTCTAGGAGGAATCTTCATGTAGTGGCCAAGTTTGAAGTCCTGCAAAAAGGTGATCCCTTGTTTCATACTTATGTATCCATATACTTTAAAGCACATATTAGCAACGGGGTACCCTGGGTATATGTACCCGATGATATATTCTGTAATCACATTCAAAGCTGGTGTCTGCAAAAGAAAATTTGCCCTTGTCAGAATACTGAAATAAAACGAACAGAATACATGGAGAAACCAACTAGCAAATTATCTGAGTGGAAGAAAATTATTTAATTAGATGTGCGAATAATCTGCCAAATTTAGATAAAATTGGTGATATGCAATATAGCAGTTGTAGAAGAAGAGGCAGAGAAGCTTCCAAATAATCATCTTCATTACAAAGCATTAAGCACACATAAATTGTTGGTAAAAAACACTGTACCAAGGCTATACCTGATTTGTTGTGAAATAGCTAGGCTATACATGATTTATGAAATAGCAAGGCTATATACCTGATTTGTTGTGGCAGCAATAACTCCAACAGGGAGGGTAAAAAATATGGCTAAACCACAAGCTAACAAAACACCCCACCATGGCAACTGGAGTTGATCATTGTAATACTGGCATGTAAATATGGTTGCTGCAATGTTTATTACAAGGATGCACATGAACCACCATTCGGGAACTTGCTTGTATTTTCTCATGAGCTTTGTATGCACATCCATTTTCTTCTCTTGGAAGGCAGACTTGCTTAGGTGCAAAATTTCTCTGCACCATTAACAAAAGTGAGTTTAACTTACTGAACATAACAACAGGCAGATATCAGTTTATGCTGTCTGTGCCTGATTGCATATATCATACAGTACAAATATTAAGCAAGTGGCCTAAATGACCATTGAGTAACAATTTCGAATACATGCACTTCAAGTGGAGAGCAGAACTCAAGATGCACTCTATTTGTGATTAAGCTTTATATGGTATAGCAAAGCCCCTAGGTCAAGTAATAGGAATCTAAGATTCATTACAGTGAACTAATGAGAGGGAACAGAATTATGCCTAATGGCTAGGCAAACAGGTTAGTAAGACTTACCTCCCGTGAAAAAGCATAACATGAACAACAGTGGCTGTCAAGCAAGCAAAGCCAACACCATAAGACATGGCAAAGAAGGCGCTGAGATACAGAGGACCCTCACGCTCATATGCCTCCATGTCAATGTGGAAGTTTGAGTCTATAATAGCTGAAATATTGTAACTCAGCCCAGTAGAAGCAAACAAGCCATCTGAGAATATTGGGAAGTTCTTGGCCTTGAAGAGATTGAACCAATAAGCAATGGGGGTGATAATATACGTGGTAAGAACAAATCCAGCAGCAATGTTAACAGTTGCAAACCAAGGGCTAGCAAGCGGACTTCCAAGGTAGGCGGATATGCTGGACCAATCAAATCCAATGGCACCAATCCCCAGGCCACGGAGTCCTGAACCTAACTGATGGGCTAGGATGGAAGTTGGGAATACCCAGCAAAGCCAGGACAGGGAAGTTAAAGCTGGGAAAAGGTGGCCTGGAAGTACATAGTAGGCAAAACTGCAAATGAAAGCGATGAGGAAAAACTGGTTTCTTGTCAATCTTCCCTTAGCTCTCTCCTCTTTCTCGTGTAATGCCCTGTGATTTCACGGTTTTTGTCAGTAGTAGTACATAAAAAATTCATTACCCAAGAATAATACTTGGTAGCTAGATTCAAATAATATAGATGTAAATATGGTAGACTAGGATAAAATTAATAAAGTTCTTCATCGAAATCATCTCTAAAACTGCCATTATGTTAGAAATATTTTCAAAATATGAAAACAATATAGTTAAGTAAAAGACTTAATCAAAGAAAAATCATATTAAGTTACATATAGCTTAAAATAAGGTTCCAAGATCAATAAATATGATTCTAAAATTAAAAGAATCCAAGAAAGAAGACGGTTCATATAGGCAGTCGACTGTCATACACATAGGAGTTCATTGACTTAGACTTCCAAAAAAAGCAGTACAGTACCAAGGTCATGAAGTCTACTGCCGTACCATCATTAGTAGGGGTGAAATAAGCCTTAAAAACAATAGTATTATCAGTACGCCTTGAAACAATTTTCATTTTACATAGAAAGCTCCGTTTTGTTTTACTTTTGCAAGGCTACTAGAAGTTTACATGTTCAACACCAAAGTTGTTTTATTGTTTCGAATTCTTAAACCTTGTATTGTTCTTACACATTCAGCATTGATGATTGATCATATTTATTTTCAATATTGAATGATAATCTTTTTACATGAATCGGAATGTAATTTTATTGAATCTATAGCTTAATATTACAAAAAACTTTTGTAGTAGTAAAATGTTGGGGAAAAAGAAAAACGTGCAATAATTAGATTCAGAGAATCTCATGATTTTTGGAATCTAATTCGTTAATTACGAGCACAAGGACAAAATTAATGAAAGAGACAGCATTAAAATTAAGCAGCAAGACAGGAACACGTGGCAAAACCCCATTGCAAGAAACGTTGACCATTTAATCAATTCTAGAAAACTAGAAATTGTTGCTTCAGACCGAGTCAGAGACACGTAAGCTTACCTGAAAAGAGAAACTTGGACCAGATTTTGGGGCCACCACATGGCGGCCGGCTCCACCAAGTAGCGTCGGAAAATGCCAGCCCAGCCAAATCCCAGCACCTGCGTGGTAAAAACGACCAGCAACGCCAATAGAAACGACATGTTCTTCTTGTAAAAGATCTTCACGGCGCTGACTAAATGAATCGCGTAGACATTTCCCGCTCCGGAATTGGCGAAGATCGTGACAAGCACGTGCTCCTTCACGTTAAACGGCCCGGGATTGAGAGTAAACTCAAATTTCCGACCTTTGAAGTAAACTCTGTCGGTGATCGTCGCCGCCATGAGGTGGCCCAGAGGAACCACCATGATCTGGGCGGAGATGGAGGAGATGGAGAGAGGTTCTCGACGGTACCAGAAGAATTGGTTGAGAAAAGAAAGGAGGAAGCAAGCTAGAGTGCCTAAAATCCACGTACGAAACGTGAGAGTTGGAAGGGAAGAATTGTCTGTGGTAGGGACCGTGAGAGCCACTTGCTCGATTGGAGAGTTCTCGAGATCGTCCGGCGATGGCGGAATTGAATCGGAGGATCCGGGTTGGTTTTGACTGGAACGGGACTTTTGAACTGCGCATAAGTTTTTTGGAGTGGAAGAAAATCAGAATGTTAGTAAAAGAGAGTGAAAGGAAGAGAGTTGAAGTTCTTACTGAGCGGAGCTGCGATTTCTTCGCCGGTGGTGGTTGTCATCGTCAACGTTTTTTTTTTTTTTTTTTTTTTTTTCACTGTCCGGATTTTTAAAATGTGGATCAAAGGGGTTTCTAATTGGAGTTCAAAGCCCAAAGATTAGAACGGGCTGGATATTGCCAAATCCAACTTTTAATCACAACCGTTGGTTTTTATCTGTTGAGGTCATTGATTACGCTTCTGATTGGAATTGGATGTATCTGTAGCGCTTCTAGGACAAAATACATTTTGGTTTTGTTTATTGAAGATTATTATTAATATTATTATTATTATTATTTTTTATCTCTTGAGTTATGGTTTGGGTTCGTATATTGGTGTGACTTTTTTACTAGCTGCAGTTTGTATTGATGTTTTCAATTGAAATGCATGTGGAGAATCTTATACACTATTACATAAAAAAAAGAACGATGTCAATTCTTTTGTCACAAAATAATTTTATTAGATTTGATAATTTGAGTATGTATTTTGTGTAAAATATTGATGATTTATATATTTATATTATGTTTTATATTAAAATTATATATAATAATTCATGTTAACACAAAAAATATATAATATATTTTTTTATTTATTAAACCTATATATAATTTTATTAAAATTTTAATTTATATCATTTTTATATTTTTTAATATTATTTTATATCTTATTATCATATCTAAATTTTGTTAATTGATTGTACTACATTCATTTTACTTTTAATAAATTTACAAGGAATTTGGGCCTAATCTTTAAATTTATTCAATAATTTTTTGTAAAATTATATTTGACATTAGCTAACACAGCGATAACAAATTTGACTTACAATTGAGTTTATCTTTTATTTTCATAAAATATTTTATACTTTAAAGAAAAATTAATTATTTATTAATAAAAAAATAATTTAAATCAAACTCAATCAAATATAAACTTAACAATCTTTATTTAAAGTCCGAATTTAATTTGGTCTATGAGCCTAACGTAAGGCCCAGCTCAAGAACAAATCCATTGTGAAAGTCGCGGGATAAATCAATTAATTGGTTTAATGTTGCATGTTACTCTAGTAAGACTAGACTCCGCAAATCTATAAAAGCATTGGAGCTACGTTTCTAAATGGAGAGACATTCAACAACTTTTAATTCGCCTGCTAGAAACTTGAGAATTTAATGTGTGTGTTCCAATTCTACAAACACAATCACAATGCTTTTAAGATAGCAGCACATCGCAATGTTCCATTCGCTGCACTTTTAAAGGAAAAAAATAAAAAATCATATTTGCTCACTCTCCAAAACAGAGAAACGAAAACAACAACTTTTTTTATTTAATTTTTTAAAAATTCAAACCGTTTTTTTTTTAAAAAAAAAATCATTAATCAATCATTGAATCAAACGGTGAATTGTAATTCAAGAGGAATTCCTTGTAATAATATAATTCATATTGATTATTGATAACATACTAGTACAGGAATCATGTGGGTTTTTTATTTTAATTTTTTAACTTAAATATAATAAATTTTTTTATAAATGAGATAATAACATGCCAATAAAATAAAAAAAAATTATAAGGATTAAAATTTAAATATTAAATTTAAAAAATATTATTTCTTAAAATAATTATTCACTAAATTTTATATGGCATTCAAGTTTTTGAATAATAAAAAAATTAATTTTTTTTCAATATTTTATTCATTATTTAGACATGAAAATACCTTAAATTTTAAATATAGCAATTACATTTTTTATGAAATTATAAATATAAAAAAATTACAATTTTAATAAAAAATTACATCTATATATATAATTATTGAATAATTATAATTAAATTAAAAATTACATCTATATATGTAATATAATCAATGTATAATTAAATAAATACTACCTAAAATTAAACCAAACTCATGCAATAAAAATTAAACTTAAAATTTCGTCGTCCTAATTGAATTTTTATATTAATTTAATATAGTTAAAACTTGCCATGAATACAGGTGGCAATACAAAAAATCATTAAAAAAAAAAAAAGAAAATGTTCGGTTCAATCTGTTCACAAAATATGGTCCAAATCATGATTTTCCCAATTTTCAATAATATTTGGAATGCTTTTGCAGTGATCATAACATCTAGGCCTAGAACCTCCCTTAGATACTGCCAAAAGCGAAAAGCAAAGATCCCGGTCGTTGCTGGGTCGCAAGCCTTTGAACAGACTTGCAAACTTAAAATTACCATATCTAAATTTTATTAATTAACTGCACTACAGTCATTTTACTTTTAATAAATTTACAAGGAATTTGGGCCTAAACTTTAAATTTTTTCAATAATTATTTGTAAAATTATATTTGACATTAGCTAACACAGTAAAGACAAATTGACTTACAATTGAATTTATCTTTTATTTTTATAAAATATTTTATAATTTAAATAAAAATTATTTTTTATTAATAAAATTATAATTTAAATCAAATCCAATCAAATCTAAACTTAAAAATCTCTATTTAAAGTCCGAATTTAATTTGGTTTTATGAACATAACAGATGGCATAACTCGAGAACAGATCCATTGAGAAAATCATAAGGTAATTCAATTAATTGGTTTAATGTTGCATGTTACTTGTCATCATGTCTCGGGACCTGTGAGTGAGTGACTCATGAGTTGGATGAATGGAAAATTTTTTTAAAATATAGGCTAAAAAGTACTTTCCATAAAAATCAAAATAATAAGTCGTTAATAATATTTTTTTATGGTATAATTGACTACCTAAAAATTTTGTTTTTTAAATAAAATTTTAAAACGTGTTTAAAAGTATTTTGAAAAAAATAATTTTATGGTTTGCGAAATCAGAGATAGGTTTGGTAGTCGATTACGTCTAGAAAAAGATTAGTACTCCAACAATGCCCATAAAAAATGGTACCAATTGATTACATGTTATTCATTTATTTTTATTAAAATGGTCCTATTTTTAATGTTTAAAATTAACTTTTTTTTTTCTTTGAAAACAAATCAAAATTTTTTTTTTTTAATTTTTGGCTCAAAATGAAAACACTTTAAATATCAAAATACTTCTTTCAGTTTCTTATAATTAGGTAAAGCTTAAAAAATATTTGTAATTTAAAAGTTTTTCAAATTGTCCCACATAATCGAGATAGTACCTCTCATAAATAATTATAAACACCCATTTGCGTCTGGGATCAATCGGTGTTGATTTTTTATGTGTATTATTATTATTATTATTATCATCATCATCATCATCATCATCATCTTTCCTTTTTTTTCATAGTCTGTGATTGAATCAAGATCTTAAATCTATCAAATCAAGATTCAATTTTGCATGAAACCAGGAATCAAATTAATCAAACTTGCCTAATTTATGTTTGACAGAATTCGATCCCAGGATTCAAGCCTAGATTGGTTCTGTTCGGACAAAATCCAATTCCATGATTCAAATCTGGATTAGTTTAAACCTAGATTAGTTCTGTCCAATCCCTAAAATTTCTATCAAAATAGCCAATAAATTGGATACAACATTGCAAAGAAAGGCATGAGAGAATTTCTAAAGGTAAGGCAAGTTGATTTTTGGACAAAAATATTGTTGGATTTAAGGTTTCTGATGAATTGATTTTTGGAGAAAATACTATGGGTTTAAAAGTTTTTGGGTTTCGAGGTTTGTAGATTCGGGGTTGAGAGTTTGAAGGATTGAAGTTTCTGGGTGAAGTTTGAATTTCTAGAAATTTTTAAAAATTTTTTTGGAAAATTTAGGTTTTTGTTTGAATATTTGAATTTACCGGTTGAATTTTTTTACTAAGTTTGAAATTTCCAATAGAATTCCAATCAATTTTTCAAAAATTGACAACCAAGTCCAGTTTTCAGTGGGTGTTTTTGAGTTTTTTAAAGAGAAGACAGAGGAATTTGAGGCTAGAGAAATAGAAGACTGGGGTTTCTGAAGAAAGGGTTAAGGGTTACCTTTTATACGGTTGCTAAATGACATCATTTCATCCAGCCTAGGATTTGTGCGGCAACCCATTGACCTGCGCACGACTCGCATGTTTAACCCAACCCAATCACAGGTTTTTCTTATTTTATTTTATTTATTTTTTTATCATTTTATATTTTAAGTTTTTTATTATTTTATTTTTATTTTTTAGTGTTTTATTTTATTTTTATTTTATTAAATTTTTTATTAAACAATTTATTATTTATTAAATATTTTGTAAAAATTCCTCTATTATTTTATTTTTGGGAAACAATATAAATGAAAAAAAAAATTTTTCAAGTAAAATTCATAAATCTTACCAAACTATTGGAAGATTTTTCATAAATTTAAATTTTATGAAATCTACCAAACTATTGGGAGATATGCATAAAAGTAAATCCTACAAAACTATTGAAAGACTTTACTAATCATTTTTTTAAATAAAATACATTAATAAATTTGACGATAAAGCCTCTTCAGGGTAGGGCATTAGTCTCTATAAATACTTCTGAGGTAAAAAAATTATCTTAAATTATTACCAAACTATTGGGATAATTTTATGATTAATTTTTAATATTAAATATTTGGTAAATTATAAACATATTTAAGGCTTAGATAATTTGAAATCAAACTGGTACCATTTTTTAGATGGGCGTTATAGGGGTGCTATAACCTTCCTTACATGCAACTATACTCTCGAACCTAAAATCTAATTTCATAGATTAGAATCTATTATTTAAAGATACCTAAGTCAATCTTGGGACTCCTTTTTAAATGAGACAAATTTAATTAGGTAGTAAATCACACTTAAACCAAAAAGATTGGTGACAACTCCTTTAATCCATAACTAGCGGTAGGTCCATGGATTTATACATTATGATAGTTTAACGACTTCACTGAAAAAATTGAAAGTCAGACCAGTAAATATTTTCTTATTATCTAAGCCTTGCTTAATAAATTTGAGATATTTTTTTCTTTCTTTTCTTTGCTTATATTTTGTTTAGTTATTCATTTATTTGTTTTCATATATATATATATATATATATCTGTCATTCATTTGTATGTGCATAACATGAACTCTACACCCGAGTTCTATCCCTTAGGAGAAAGTTAAGTACCTACGCCTTCGTGAGATTTCATATCTCCATATGAGTTAGTGAAACACTCTCACTCAGATTAAACTTTTTTTGCTTGTAGCCTATGGTGGGCGAGGATCAAAGTTTTTTACTAGTCTGTAATAGACAATGATATGGGGAACAATTTGAAAACCCTTAGACTATTAAAATTTTTGAACCTAGCTTATAAGTAAACCTCAAGGGTCTAAACTTAAGTTAGAGCTATGCTTTCTTTTGTGTTAGAAAATCCTCAATAGGATACGTGATGGGACATTTATTTTGCTTGTAAATTTATGTATTTTCTTTGCATACTAACCCTTTTACGTTATTTTTTTGTATATATTATATTGTTCTTGGTATATATCATGTTTACTAACCCATTTTTTTATTATGTATGCATGCATTTACATCATTAAATCTTTTTTGTTGCATTTGTGCATCACTACATTTAATCACATGCATAATCTGATGGTCATATAAATATTATTCTAAATTTGCACATTAATTATGGGAAATTAAGGTTCGAGGGTAGCTCAACACCAGTGCTACACCTAGGCCCAAGCTAGAAAAATGAAACAAGATAATGTAATCCACATTAAAAAATTGAAGAGTGCTTAAAAAGAGCTTAAAGGAGAGAGTAAAATTTTAGAAAAGCTAAACAATAGAAGAAAGGGCGAGACCTAAAGACCATCAATTATAGGATGTTATTAACCCTCTGTATCCACCCGACTACAACCTATATCAAGCCCAATCCATTTAAGGCACATCACCACAATAGTTCACATTTTTTACAGAGTAAACTTACATAAAAATAGCATCTATCCCAATTTAGAGACAATTTCAAAGTTCTGCTAATCTTGTCTTCACTGAAAATGTAGTAGAGTTAGTCTCAATCCCCAACTCAAATGACCTCAAGGAGAACCAAAAGCTAAAATTAAAAGTGGTTGAAAGTTTAAAGGACTCAAAGTATAAACATAAGATAAACTTGTTGGATGAGAGACTATGAGACGTCGAAAGTCTAGACTTTTATGGCTCTATAGATGCAGTCAGCCTCTACTTGGTCTTGGATGTTATAATCCCGTCAAAGTTTAAGGTCTCTAAGTTTAAAAAGTATAAAGGTACTAAGTACCCGATCACATATAGCACTATGTATTGTTGAAAATGGTTACCCACGCCAGTGACAAAAAGTTACTTATGCATATATTATAAGATAGTCTTACTGGGTCTACTGCAATATAGTATATTCAGTTAGACAGAATTCATAATTGAACATGAAAGGACTTAGTCCACTCATTTATTAATTAATACTATTAAACCATATACTTGGACTTTGATCACTTTTCTTTACAAAGCACGAAGAAAAAGGTAACATAATCCTTTAAAGAATATGCCTAACATTAGAAAGATATGACTGTTCAAGTTCAACCTCCTCTGACTGAGAAAAAAATGACTATATTGTTCATTAGCACCATATTATGAAAAGATGATAGGAAACGTAATAAAGAAATTTGCTGATATGGTGATCTTAGGGGAGATTATTGAAAATGCCATCAAGAGTGGCAAGCTTGAGGAGGAAAAGATCGACAGTGCCAAGAAAGGTGGGATGCCTAAGAGAGAAGAAGATGAAGCCCAAATGATAAGTTTTGAAGGGTGACAATCTAAAAGTTATACTCTATATCCATCATATGTTCATTCTGCTTATTATCCGATGGCCAATAATGTTGTACAAGTTTCTAACCAGTCTTATTTTCCAACCATGAACAACATCACTCTAAGTCCTCATCAACTAGCTTTTCATACACCTGTATATGGGCCTAATCCTGTTACTACACCAGTTTCAAGGCCTAACAATCAAACGGGTGTTTTAGAAAGATATAGAGGCAATCAAGAGAGAGGTCACATTGATCTTATCTTCATAACCTATACTAAGCTATTTTTACAGTTGGTCAAAAATGACTTGGTATCCCCAATCCTTTTGGAACCATTGAAATCACCCTATCTCAAATAGTATAATGTTAATCCCACATGTGGCTACCATAATGAGAATGTGGGTCACTCCATAGAAACATGCCTTATTTTTAAGTACAAAGTACAAAGTTTAATTTGAGTAGCTTTGATGATCTTCAACGAATTAGAAGAATTGAATATCGATAAAGCCTCTTTGCCCAATCATCCAAGGGCATGATTTTGAAGAAATTGATTGAAACTAGGTATCATCTTTGGATTTCTTAAGAATATGGATCTCTTTTATGTATTTAAATTTTATTTTATTTTTCATCATTTTAATAAAAGTGACAGATTTGATGCATTTTTATGACATTTTTTTTGTGCAAATCACCATTATTTACTCTTACCTTCCCACAGCTTTTTACTATATTCATTTTTTGATTCTAAATAATGAATGTTCAAGCAGTCATAATGATAATTTAGGATTTGATTTTGAAAACATCATTCATGATGATTTGATTGATAGATGAAGATTATTGATTCATTAAGACTGCTGAATAAAAAAAAGATAAATTTGGTAAAGAGTTTTAAAAGTGATGCAACACATGATCTTTATAATTATTCATTCACTAGTCTACTCTTGCTCAATAAATATTTTCATTGAAAGTATTCATATTCGATATGAGAAATAGCCATCTTTCTTCTATCCTTAAATAAAAAAGGTAAAATTATCCTTTGCTACCCCATTTTAGCCTGTTTAAAAATTTTTTTTAAGAACTCTAGCCAAGGATAACCCTCACACTAGGGGTAAAATTTGATAAGCTTGTTTATCTTTAGTGATTTCAAGGACAAAGCCCTTTTGTGTTTAAATTTTTTTTGAAAAATGATGAAAAGGAAAAAAAGAGAAAAAATAAAAGAGAAATTGATGGGACGAAATGCCAATATGCTTCACATAAAAAAAATGATTCTTAGTTTGATAACCCTTCAAATACAAGTTGGGCTTGTTTTATCCATTTCTTTTATAACCCCTCACCCTAACCTACATTACATTTCTTAAAAGTCTATTTTGATCAAATGTAAATATTCAAATTGAAGAATCATGAATTGAATTAAGGTAGATTTACCATTGGATTGTTTAAAACTTTGATCAAAGTGTCAATAATGGATAAAGGGGAAAGAGAAATGAAAAGAAAAGATGAAAATGAAATCTGCAAAAAGAAAGGGAAATGAAAAAAAAAAGCAAAAAGCAAAAAAAAAAAAAAAACAAAGAAAAAAAGGAAACTTAAACTGAAAACCCAAAAAGGCAGTTTAAGTAAATATAAAAACTTAGAAAAACAACTTCATATGAGAGTCCTAAGAATAAGGATGATTGGCTTAAAGACTGAAAATATTGATGAAATGTGTTTTTTAAAAGGAATTCTGAGTTAGAGTTGAAAATTGTCTAAACAATCATTATTCTGGAAGTTGATATCCTATTTACATTCACAGTAAATACATAAAATTTTAAATTAATATAATCATGATTTGTGATTTTTCTTTTTTCTACCGTTAATTAAATTTAAGTGATTAGTATAAAATGAAAAATTTTCAAATAATGTTGATTTTTTTTCTAGAATTTTATTTTCAAATTATTAAATAATGAAACATGAAAATCTAAAATGAAAAGGGATCCACTTAGGCATGTTTAAAACTGAATTAGTTTCACTTCTTTTCATATATTTATATATGATGTATATTTTGTTAATATAACGTTGAAATTTATGCTCTATTCATTTAGATAATACATACTAAATTTCAAGTAAATTTAAAATGTATAACTATTTGTTTGATAATAATAAAATTTTAAAAGTTAATATATATTAAAAAAAAATTATTCTCAATTGAAATGATAGAAAATTAAATTAACTTAAAATTTTGAGGGGTTTTATTTACACCTCTATTTTTCTCTTTACCCTCTTTTTTAAAAAAAAAAAAATTATAAGTGACATTATTTATTCATACTGATTTTTAGAATCATAATACATATTGATTAAACAATTACATTTATAAATGGTGTTGCTACAAATAAAAATGATTATAAGATAAATGTTGTCAATGATAGTATGATTCATTTTGCTATCATCAAAGAGATGCTTGATGAAGGAGAAAATATTTGATGACATGTTTTGTATTTCATAACTTATGTTATTTTGATGAGCGTTCAACTAAGTACTTATAGATTTTGAGTTTTTGTACTTTTTTTAAAAATAAATTTTTTATCGGATATTATCGGCATTGTTCTTCACATAGATTTGTCTCATCATTAAATTGTTGGTGACAAGTTTGTAAATTATTTGGTGTTACACATATTAAAGTATTATTTTTTGTTTTAATATTTTGTGTATTGGTAATATTATAAGAATGATAATTTGTTTAAAAAATTTTAACTTTTTTATTATTATTTGAATTAAATATCATTTTAATCTTTTTTTTTTCTTTAGCAAAAGGTCTAGAAGAATTAGTTTATGGACAAGTTTATTTCTAAATTTAAAGAAAAGCATTAGTTTTGGGAATCAAATCTTAAATTATTATACTTACTTCTTTGATTGCTAAGAATTTTCAAGATTAGTAAAAAAAAATTAAGAAATGAATTTCAAGTTGTTATAATTATTTCTTTGATCACTAATAGTTATCATTTTTATGATATTTTAACTAAGTATTGGTTCCCAAATTTTTTCTATTATAGTTATGATTTAATTTATTTAAAACTATTATGATTTTTGAATTCATAGTTTCTTTTGCTAATTTTATTTTAATTTTTCTTCTGACATATCTATTTATAAACTAAGTACTTATTCTTTTAAGATTTTTAAATCTAAAAATTAAAAATATAATTTTTTTGGTTCTTCTAAAGTTAATATTTTAAATTATTAATCTTACTTATTTTAATCTTTTTAAAATTTTTTCAATCTTCAAATTCAAGTTTTTTAATGTTTTAATTTATTTTTTATTATTTTTATGTTTTACAAAAATTAGTTATCAACAATTAAGTCCTTTCTATGAAAAAAGTTTTAAAGAAATCTTAAAGGTGGATCCCTTATAAAAACCCTATAGGTGAGAAATTTTAAAAATCTTTATTTTATTTTTTTATTTTTTTATAAAATTAATGTTTTAATTTTTTTTAAAGTGATTTTAAGGTATTACCTTTCTATGGATGAAAAGGTGACAAAACTAAGTATTTTAATTTTTTTTGGTTCCTTATAAGATTCATGTTTTATTATTTTTGTTTTGATTTTAAAGATTTTTAAAGTAATTTTTTGGGGTTTTATGTAAATAATTATGTTTATAAGTTTTGTTTGAAGATATCTTTCTAATGAGACTGATAACAGCCTGTTCATTTTAATGGATAAAAAAATGAAAAAATGAAAAATTTTATTTTTTTCCTTCGTATAAAGTTTATTTTTAATCTTTTAAACTTTTACTCTTATTTACTTTTATCTTTTAATCATTTTTAATCTTAAAGTTAACAGTGTAATTTTCATGTAATCTCTTATTTATTATTTGTTTTCTTCTTAAAAAACTATTAATTTACATGTTCTTTTATAGGGATAAATTGGTGAAAACAATTAAAGATTTTATATTATTTATTCGTTTCTTATAAAATCCATGTGGTATTATTTTGTATTAGTTTTTAAATTTTTGTATTCAATAAATTTTTGTATGAATTACATTAAGTAAGTAAATTTATATATTAATTTATTAGAAAGAGAAAAGTACACTTTGACTCATATTTTACAAATTTCATGTTGAAGCTATTGTTTGATTTTATGTTATTCATATCTTATTTTTTATAATATAGTTGTGAATTTATTTTTGATTACTTTTTTAATGTTTTTTGTTAATTGGTAGATTTTTAGTAGTTTTAACCAATTCGTGAAAAGAAAACAAAATCTATCAAAATTAAAATTTTTAGTTTTCACACTTTTTGATAATAAATTTTATTTATTTGTAGTAATAATGAAATATAAAATTCATTTTTATTTTGGTGATTGTATCATTATTATTATCAATTTAATAAATTGTAATGATTGTTTTTTACATTCTTGAACTTATTTGTTTGTTGGATATATTAATTTGTTATTGATGGTTTGAGTAATGTTATATGTCAAAGGTGCATATAATTTGGTTTCCAACCACTTTATTTATAAGTCAATTTAATTTTATATCGAAATTAAATATTAGTTTAATATATTTTCTTACTTATTATTTAATAATTTTCATTAAAAAAACCATAACGTATACCTTACCAAGCCATTTCTAAAATAAATATAAAGGTATGTTTTAAGTAACATTATATTAGATAATGGTTTTTTAATTGCATATCGTATTAGATAAAAGGGTATATCATATAAGATAATAGTTTTTTAATTGTATTTTGCCAAATTCATGTAGATATGAAAATGAAAAAAATGATCCACTTATTATCATTTTTAGTAAAGTTTTTAATTTAATCATTCATTTGACATAAAAAAGATTTAATTTTAAGAAGATGCAATGATCTTTCAATTTAATTCTGCAAACTTTTATAATGCCAAAAGAAAAAGTTTCATTATCATAATAATTTATGATTAATACTATTTATATTTAAAAAATTAAAGTAAATACTATTTGTATTTTAAAAAATTAAAGTAAATAATTTATGATTAATACTATTTATATTGTATGAATATTCAAATAAAGATATTAAAAAATGAAAGCTTGAATAATGGGTGTTACTCATGTAAATAACTCATAGTTTTTATAGTTGACTTTTGTCTATTTTAATTACAAAAAAAAAAGTTGAGCACAAATAATTTTGAATTAGTAGTAAATAATATAACACTAAAAAAATATCATTTTTTTAATTTTCTTTAAAGACTATAAAATATATAGATTACATTTAAATAACGAATTATAATTGAAATATATTTTGTTTTTATATGTTTATATAGCCTATTATTACAAAATAAATATTTTATGAAATTGAAGAAATAATAATATTTTATGATCCTTTAATATTTGCTTATCATTTTTATTGAGTTTCACTAAACTTTTAATTTTTATCATATAATAATATTAAAATATTAATGGAATAAATAAATATTATAATTGAAAAGTCATTTTAATAAATATTTCTAGAAGTTTTCATTTGGAACTCTTTCATTTCACATTTATACATATCTATATGATTGTTTAGTGATAATTAAGTGATTTCAAATAATTAATTTTTTTATTTACCATTTTTAATTCAAATATGATTAATTTTCTAAAATATTTTTTCTTTAATTTTTATTTTATCAAAAAAATAATAAATATATTTTGATTTTTATGTATTAATAACCATACAAAATTTTCCATTGTTAATTGTAACTAAAATTAGTTTATTAAATTTTGGGAAAGAATAAGACTGAGTTGAAACCCTCATCAAAATTTTCAAGTTTTTGTTTATCAAATGGAAAGAAAATATAACAAACTTCATACATAATAAATCTTATCCCAATGGGTTTCTTCAGGTATCATATTAGATTTTAACAAAATTATATAGCATTCAATAATATTATTTATACAACTTTAAAGAGTTTTAGCTCTTCTATATTGATAAAACTTGATAATTCTTTATCATCATTTGTAATAACAAAAGATGACATATTTAATTAAGGCCTCATAAAATTTTATTCTTTCTCTAAGCTCAATATAGTAAAATTAACATTCATTTTATTAATTTTAAAATTTATGATTTTTGTAATAATAATTTTTTTCATTATATTAATTAGTAAAAATTTTTAATAAAATCCATTTTTTGTAATTTTTCTTAAAATTTAATTCTCTCCCTTTATGGAAATCTATTTTCGAAAAGTTTTATAATTTTTTGAAAATCCATTTTCGATAATTCCAATAAGTTATATAACTTTCCGAAAATCCATTTCTAAATAGATGATTTAAAAATGAAATAGATTTTACTAATATTTCACTTTTGTTTCTTTCTTAGGTTTCATGATTTCTTTTATCTTTCATAATAAATATTTCTTCAATATGATTATTATTTTAATTTTTTTGAATTATTTCTTTTTTAAATTTAGTTAATTTGTTTCTATTTTTAATTTTAATTTTAATAAAATAATATGAATATATATATTTTTAAAGAGAAACATTTAGAATTTAAAAAACTTATGTGTATACATATATATATATATATATGTCCATATATAATATTTTAGTATTTTAAAAATAGAAGACTAATCGTGTGAGGCATGGGCCAAAAAACCTAGTTATACATATAAATATATAGTATTTATATTTCAATCCCGTTTAAAATTAATTACTAATCCATATTTAATTTAAATATAAAAAAATAAATATTTTTAATTTGATAAAGAGTTTATTAATAACTCCATTATTAATATTTCAATCTCAACCAAAAAAATTAAAATAAATCTTTTCTTAATTTTACAAATTAAATCAATCAATATATAAGTATCATAGATAAATTAGATTTTTATTTAAATTTATAAATGATTCAAAAAATTAATAAATACTATAATTATGGTCATAAAAGATTTTATTTAATGATTTAATAATTTCTAAAGAACTATAATTAATAAATTATAAAGTACAACTTACAATTATAAAAGAGTTGATTCTCTAATCAATTAGTTGATACATTTATATTTGATTAAAGTATCCATTTGAGTAATTGATGTATTTCATGTGTAAATATAGAAAGTAAATATATCAAATTAATTCTCCATAATTAAATTAATGGAATAAAATATTTAATTGAGAGATCAACGGCCATTATTTATGTTTTGTAGATTCTTTTTATATTTTGTAGAATAATTATGGTAATAAAATATTATTATGGTCATAAAATATGGTATTCATTTCTTTATGTTTTGTAGGTTCTTCGTATTAACATCTAAAAGATTTGTCTATTTCGTAAAAGTTTTATAATTTTTTATACTTAATAAATCGTATTTATTGTTTAACATTCTAATTTCATTTATTTTCATTTGTAGTAATTAAAATTTAATTTGTTTTATTATTTGTTACTATTCAATTAATACTTATGTATTTTTTTCTTTTTCTTTTTTAATTTTTTTAAAGACAATAAAATTTAAAATTTTCTCCTTCAAAAAATTAAAATCTTCAATATAATATTTTTTAAGATTAATATAAATATAACATGTCAAACCACATGTGACACATGTGATACAAAGTCTAATACATGTAAATATGTAAAGTAGGGTTGGAGAAAATTTGTGATTAGGAAATAAAGATATAATCGTGTTTCAAATTAAGGGATCTCTAAATATTAAATCAATAAATTTGTCATTGTTAGATCATTATTCATTCATAATTTTTATTATTTCAATATTAATTTTCATAATTTAAATTATCTTATTAATTAACCTACAACACATTTTTTGTGTAAGTAGCTCTAGGTTTTTAATTTTGACAAGCAATACATCTCTAATTACCTTTTACTAATTTTATATCTTTTTATTACCACTCAACTCCATTTCAATTTTCTCTCTAATTTTTATTTTGCATTATTTCTTGGCTTCTGTTGCTCAAAGGCTATTATCTCCTTATACTTATATTTTATATTTCTTTAACTATAATATTAGCATTTTTTTATTTTTTTGTTGTTTCTTAAGTATCATTTTGCCTTTATTGCAAAATTATAATTGGTTTTATTTGATCTATTTCATATATATATATACATATATAAATATTGTTATTTTTTTATTTATATGGTTTATTTAATAAATTATTTGTAGTTTACTAGTACTAAATAAGGTTTATATATGTGGCATGGACACAAGATTAAATAAACAAAGGAGAAAGGCAATTTTAACACAAAAGCAACATTCACAACATATTACACCATGTAAACCAATTGAAAATAGATTTTCAAGGTCACATTCTACTATGGATGTTGAAAGTTACTCTAAATATCAATAAGGAAATACTTAAACAACACAAAACACCAGAAACATTTTAGGCAACAATTATACCCTTTTGATATAGAATATTCACCCAAATTATAATCCTTACCTATAAAGTAATGTAATCAATACAAGCGGCCATTCTCAAGATCGAACCCAACTTAGTAGATCTCTATTTACTCCTATTATTCATGCTGCAATGACAAATGTTTTTTCTTGGACAAGTGTAAATAAAAATGGTTCTATTAGCACAAGGATAAATTCTGATAGGGTTCTTTCACAACATGCATCTAACCTTGCAAATAATATGATTCTACGTTCATTGTTGTCACCTTAAGAGATGAGAAGTTAAACAATTGACAACAATTTTATGATTAGGCATTTATTTGATGATCATACTTTTTAAGGTTCATTTTATATTATTAGTGTATTATTATTCTTTTATTACATATATATTAACATTCAAAATTTTGATTCAATGGATAGAAGATACAAAAAAATCATATGGGACAGAAATCATTGAATAAATTGTTAGAGAAAATGCCTACAAAAGTATGTGATATTTTTTGAATTACTATTTAATTAAAAGATATATTAATACATTAATTTTAATGCTAATTTTATTTTATTTTGTAGGAAATATTTTTGAAATATGGGATTTTAGAAATCCAATTGAAGTATGCACTTACTATGATGCAATAGTTTGGTATGAAAAACGTAAAGTAAAATAAAAAAAAGTCATGACAACCTAAATTCTCACTATATTGTTCTCGAGGAAAGGTTAAATTGTCTCTTTTAAAAGAGACTCTTCCCTTTTTAAATGAATTATTGGACTACAATGGAGGTCGATGTTTAAAGTACTTTAGAAAGAATATTTAGGCAGATAACTCTGTAATTACTTTCATTTCAACTGGAGGCATTGTAGACAATGAAGTTAATGATGGAAATAGACCTTATGTCTATCGCATCAATGGCCAAAACCACCACAAAATTGGATCTTTGTTGACTACAAAAGACCAGGTACCTAAATTTGGGCAACTTTACATATATGACACAAAAAATGAGATCTCTTGCAAATTACATGTCATGTCTTCTAGCAATTTTCAAGTGACCTTGATACTGAGACAATAAATAGACTTTTGAAGATGTTGGATGAACACAACCCTTTGGTGAAAGTTTTTTGAATGGCTAAAGATAGATTTAAGAAAACTGATTTTCACCTAGTAAAAATAAAGTTGCTTTGAAAGTGTAAAAAAGATGGTACACAATATAATCTTCCATTTGCTTCTAAAGTTGTAGCACTTATTATTGGTGATGGAAGCCAATCATCTGGAGATAGAACTATTGTTATTAAAGAATATGAAATTGGTTTAAAAAGGATAAAAGAAATACATATGAGTTTTATAGTAATGCAATATCAAATATTGTTTCCCTATGGAGAGGATTTTTATTAAACAGATATTGAGTACAGTGATGCAAATGAAGTAATTTCCATAAAGCGAAAGTTTGTTACTTTTTGAGATACTCTTGCTTTTAAATTACAACAAAGACATGAAGAAGATAAAACTTTGATTCGTGGGGGACGTCTATTTCAACAATTCTCTACTTATGGATTCACATCCATGAAAGACGGTAGGATAAGATGGATAATGGAAAATTAGCCACAACTTTGAGCGAAATTGGGACTGAGTCAAATGAAAATTAGTTTGCAAACTAGAAGAAAAAATTAGCATGCACAGCGAGAGTATTATTTCCCTAGAAATAAGGGTGTTGCTAGAATGAGTGTGGGGAAGAAAGTCATGATCTGTAAATTGGTCCATGCCTAGGGGTTCTTTTTGAATCGAATTCTAGCAGGATAAAGTCTAATAGTTAGAAGGACTAGGCATACTAAAGGTCTATGACGTAAGACAGAAGCCCAGAATAGTGGTGGAGGTAGCAATAAGGACTTCAGTGGCTTAGTCAATAAGGTTATGTTTAGCAGAATTAAGTCAGGCCTAGGTGTGGGCACATGGTTAGACCCAGGTGCGGACATTGTTGAACACAAACTTGGGATAATTAGATTAGACAACATTCAGTCGAGCTTAGGTACAGGTACAGGTACGAGCCCTAGCACGAACACTATTAAAGACGAGTTTGGAACCGACCATGATAGATTCCCACTCAGATTTAATCAGAGATATTGGGAATATGCTGCAGTATCATATCCCCTAGAATAAGAGATTATATCATATCTTTTAAAATCAAGGGATTCATGATGATTTGAAAATTAATTTAATTCATAGTCTTTAGGAAGATAATCTCAGCATTAATCATAAAGGGAGACTTAACTATAAATAGGGGTTTCCCACCCTTATTGTACACATAGCTACTATTGAGTAATACATAACCTCGCTCTTGCCCTATTTTCTGCAATATTTACTCCTTCATCAAGCATCTCTTTAATGATAGCAAAATGAATCATGCCATCATTCATAACAATTATCCAATAATCATCTCTATTTGCAGCAACACCATTCATGAATCTAATTCTTCAATCGATATGCTTTATAATTTCAAAGAACAATATGAATATAAAATCTTTACAAAAGTACAAAAAATGATAAAAAAATTAAAAATAAAAATAAAAACAAAAAATATAACAAAAATAAATTTATATACATACTTTTCATCAATTGACGTAATTTTGTGCTAACGTGCTATTTAATTTTATAATTATAAATATCTTGCAGTTAACAAACACAAATTTATTTATTTCAAAAGTTAATCTATCAATTATAATATACTTCAATTGACTAAAAGTCAAATTTGAAGTGAAAAAAAAATTAAGATCGTGACAAAAAATAAACAATAATAAAAATACAAACACTAAAAAATACACTAATTGACTAAAAAACAAACTTGAATTACCAAATAAAAAATCATAAATTATGATTATAAAATTAAAAAAAATTATGAAAATACAAACATAATAAAAATAAATAAAATCTCATGATTGAAATATATATATATATATATATAATAACAACATGAAATACACTTATATAACGCTTTTATAAGAAATAAAAAATCATAAGTTATATGAAAATCAAAAGTTAAAACATAAATGTTAAAAATCAAGGGTTTTAATAAATTTTAATAAATAATGATTTTAAAAAATATGAATAGGAGAAAATCGAAAGTCATAAATCCATGTAAATGTTAGGCAATCAAAAGTTATTGAATTTTATGTAATAAAATTAAAAACATATATGCTTAAAATTTATGTAAAAAAGACTTGACATTTATTATAAAATATTTGAAAAATGATAATTAAAATGTAAACCATAAAAAAAATACACCAATTGACTAAAAACCAAACTTGAAATACCAAAAAAAAAATCAGAGATTATGATTATAAAATTAAAAAATTATGAAAATAAAAATACAACAAAAAAAATCTCATGATTAGAAAAATATAATAGAGGCATAAAATATACTTATATAACCCTCCATCCAAAAAAAAAAGGAAATTTCATAACATAAATGTTTAAAAATCAAAAGTTTCAATAAATTTTAACAAATATCGGTTTTAAAGAATATGAATAATAGAAAATAAAAAAACATGAATCCATATAAATGTTAAGGAACGAAAAGTCTATTAGATTTTTTGTAATAAAATTAAGAGATAGTTTAGAATTTATGTAAAAAAAATTTGACATTTTATTGTAAAATATTTGAAATAAATAATAAAAATGCGAACACTAAAAAAATACATTAATTGACTAAAAGACAAATTTGAAATATTGAATAAAAAATCATAAATTATGATTATAAAATTAAAAAAATAAAAATGCAAACACAACAAAAAAAAATTCAAGATTGAAAAAAAATTAATAGAGACATGAAATACACTTATAGAACCCTCTCATAAAAAAAATGAAAAACCATAAGTTAGAAGAAAATCAAAACTCAAAACATAAATGTTAGAAAATAAAAAATTTCAATAAATCTTAGCAAATAATGGTTCTAAGGGACATTAATAAGAGAAAACCAAAAGTCATAAATCCATATAAATATTAGGCAACTAAAAATCTATTGGATTTATGAAATAAAATTAAAAGATATATGTTTAGAATTTTTGTGAAAAAGACTTGATATTTATTATAAAATATTTGAGTTTTATATTATATATGATTTAATATAATTAAAACATGCCATGAATACACGTGGTAGTACAAAAAATATATATATAAAAAAAAATGTTCGGTTCTATACGATCCAAATCACAATTTCCGGTCAACAAGGATGGCACGAGTGGCAAGGGGTGAGGCCCTAGTGCATAGGCTCCCGGATTTAAGCTCATTGTAAATTTTAATTGAATTGATGATTTACTCTGAAGAGATGCCTAAACTTTTTGTCAATTTTCAATGGTATTTGGATTGCTTATGCAGTGATCATAACATCTAAACAAACCTCCCTTAGATACTACCAAAAGTGAAAAGACAAAGTCACGTTGCACTTTCCAAATGTGCAAATCCTTAGTGATGAAGATCCCGGTCGTTGCTGGGGCCCAAGCAGTTGAACAGACTCGTAAACAAGTCCAACGTCCCATGCACGTGTTATTCACTTCAGCTGGAAAGGTTTCAATTTTATGGCACAACCAAAACCTACCTTCAAATCTCTGCAATTTATTGAAAAGGCGATTCAGAGTCTTTGTTTTCCATGTCTATTCAGGTCTGTATGTCCATATAGTCAATGCCCTGAAAGCAGAATTGCCCACTAGTCTTTAGTGTTTACCATTTTGAGGGTAGAAATGGAGAAAGGAGAGCTTAAAGCAGGGAAATCGTTGGAAGAAACCCCAACTTGGGCTGTTGCTGCTGTGGTCACTGTTATGGTTTCTTTTGGTTTCCTCTGTCATCATTCTTTGAAAAGATTTGCGGAGGTAATAAAACAATGTCACCTGTTTTTTATTCTCTGATCTCTCATGAATCTGGAACGGTGGAACCCTCCAGCCTCTAAGTTTGATTGTTAATTTATTTGCATCTCCATCACTTTTTTCAATTTATAGTGGCTGGACAAGACTAAGAGGAAATCTTTGCTAGCAGTCTTGGAGAAGATTAGAGATGGTAAAATTGGTTTGAGATTGATTTTGTTTAATGTCTTTGTGATTCTGTTTAATGTCCGTGTTGTGACAAACAGGACTTTTTTTTTGGTCTTATTATGTCAATGTTATCTGTGAGCAGAATTGATGCTTTTTGGGGTTCTCTCGTTGTTGATGGGTCATTGGATTGCATTTTTTGCTAAAATTTGTGTCAAATCAACGGTCTTGAATAGCCGATTCTATCTTTGCGCAAAGGTTGGTGATCGATTAATGTTAGAACAAATGCTTGTTTCAAGTTCAAAGTACTTGAACAACACGGTTTCCAGAGAGCAGGAGACTGCCTGGCGGCATGACTATTGTCCTGAGGTAGCCTCACTTCCGGTCATTGCTTTTTAATTTTGAGATGCTTGGACACTTTGATGCTGTCTCTTTTAAGTAATTAAGTGTTATTATTCTGTTTCCATACCCTGTGAAACCTTTTTAGTCCATTGAATTTCACTTTACAGTTGCAATTGCCTGGAATTCTTCACAATTTGTAATTTTCTTTCCAGGGTCAGGATTCTTTTGCTTCATATGAAAGCCTTGAGCAGCTTCACCGTTTCGTATTTGTTCTTGGTGTCACCCATGTTTCTTACAGCTTTATTGCCATCGCGTTTGCTATGATTAAGGTCGATGCATCTCCTTAATGATACAACTCCCAATATGCACCCTAATTTTGCTCTTAATATTTGCCATTAAAGCGCTAAGTTTATAGTCTAGTTTTTGCAGATTTATAGCTGGAGAACATGGGAGAATCATGCCAAGACTATGGCTATTCAACATTTACAAGGTGCAAATGTTTGTAGTTGATGTTAGACTTTAATTCTATTCATTATTCGCTATGTGTTCATTCTTATCAATCTCATCCCTATTACATTAACATTTAAATCTAGATTCCTCACAAGATGAAGCAGTTGGTTTGAAAATGAGGCGACTGAATACTTTCATTTTTCACCGTGTCTCCCATCCATGGAGCCAACACAGAGTTCTTGTTTGGCTGGTATCCCTTCTTGAGATCTTGCTTCTTTTGCCTGGAACATTTGCTGTAGATTTTCATTATCATATACAAAAGGCACCTTTTTTTCCTTCCATTTTATGAGATATAATAGAGGTTTCCAGATAGAGAAATATCAGATTTGCCTAGCCTTTGTCCGATATTTCTTTGTAAGATGAATAAAGCAATTGAAAATTTGCACTTCATGTTATCACTATGATGAACTCTTTTGATACTTCTTGACATTGTTGGCTGTATGCGACATCTCATCAGTTTTGTTTCTATTTTCATGATTTTGCTGAGAGTTCTGTCCTTGTAGATGATCTCTTCAGGTTATCTCTAACTAAATGTAGCTTCAAAGAATGCTCTTTTCCTCTGTATTATTTATTGTAATTCCTGCACTCCTTCGTACCATTTACTTTGAAGTGATTTTGAACTGAAAATATATAATATTATCGTGCAGCTTTGCTTCAGCCGCCAGTTCTGGAGTTCTATAAACCAAACTGACTATAGGGCCTTGCGCTTGGGCTTCATTACAGTATGTCCATTAGGTTCAACTGGAGGTTTCGTTCCTTTGACATATAACATGTGATTAGGTTTGGATAGTTAAATACTAATTTCCTTTTTATTTTTATTCTTCCTAGACTCATCAACTTCCTTTGACATATGATTTCCATAATTATATGGTTCGAAGCATGGAAGAAGAATTCTGCAATATTGTTGGCATTAGGTAATGTATCTACCCTGATATGCCCATTGATAACCACTTTGAAATTATGGAATCAATCTTAGGTCAAGAAAGTAAAACAGGGCCTTTATGGCTGCAATGGTAAAAGTTCTAAATAAAATAGAAGCATGATTTATATTTGTTTTTCTCCTTCTATAGCGGCAGACTGATTTGGTTGTATTGGATTTCTTTTGCAGCGTGCCCTTCTGGATTTATTGCATACTATGCTTCTTTCTTGATTTCCATGGTAATTTTCCTTGTGTTCTGAGAAACTAATACATACACAGGTTAGATATACTTTTGAAGCTTCCACATCAAATAGCCCCCCAATACATTAGCTTAGCCTAAGCTATTGTGGTGTTTGCACTCTGCTGATACATGTAGGCTAAGACACCATTTTAGCTGCATGTTGTTGTGTTTTTAAGATTATCAGATTTTTTGAAGCTAAAACCAGTTAAATGAAATTGTCATGAGGATAATTTTCCTGTCCATTGAGGTTTGGTTGACATTCATGGAAATCAAATGGCTCTTTGAGGCCTCAACTGAATTGCAGTTCTCTAATTTCCACCTTTTTTCTCTGTTAACAACTACCTGCTCCTGTAATTGCCCAATTGTTGTAATGGCTTCAGAATCATATGCAATTCTATGTTCATGCATCAATGATGTCCTTTCGCATTAATCATTTATAATATTTCTTGCTTGATGTTGTCCTGAAGTCAACTTCTGAAGGATTAATATTCTTTTGTCAGGAACCCATATTTACTTTTGGCTTTCGTTCCTTCCGGCCATTGTACGTCTTCATCATTGCATTTGGCTTCTAAATGTTATATCAACTAACAAGTCACAACTTACACTTTCCTGATTTTTTTTCATCTTTTCTTTTTCTTCCATTGTTGATGTATATAAAAGTTGATACTGCTTATTGGTACAAAACTGCACCGTGTGGTTGTAAAATTGGCTGTTGAAATCATGGAGCACAATCCATTGGAGGGTTTTCATCAATTTAACCTGAGGGATGAACTCTTTTGGTTTGGAAGGCCCAGGTTACTTTTATGGTTGATACAACTTATTTCATTTCAAGTAAGTGAAGCGATAACATTATATGTGGCTTTAAATTGTACTACAAAATTGAATGTTTGTCCGTTAACATGCATTTTGCTTGCAGAATGCATTTGAGATGGCTTCATTCATTTGGTCACTGGTAAGATTTTTGTAATGACGCTCATTTGGACATATAGAGCATATCTTTAGATGTAATTTAGAAATATACTAGGGAAGTGAATCTGTAATCATACTGCTGCAAGATTTTTCAACCCATTTCATAGAGTAAAATTTGAATAACAGGCTGCTGAATAGCTTTTCGAATATTCTTGTTTTCTGTACTGGACTTTATCCAGTACAGATATATAGAAAATTCATGAATGAATTATTTCTAATATTATCAATCACAAAAAACGCACTTTCTTAATGTAAAATTCTGGGAAATTCTGATGAATCACTTATTATCTTCTGCCTTATTTGGTTCAGTTACAGAGAAATATAGGTAGAACAAGACAGGTTTTCTAATTTTATGACTTATGATACTAGTTATTTCTACTAGCCATTTATGGTGCTGATTCTGAGCTCTGCTTTTAGTGGGAAATCAAGGATCCTTCTTGCTTCATGGAGAATCATGCCTTCCTTGCAAGTCGTTTGGCATTTGGGTATTATATAAATATCATTATGATATTATGCTACTTTAATCCAAAAATATTTAAGTTCTGATTCCCAGCATTTTCATCAACAATTTGTTTGATTTCGACTACTAGAATTTCATGTTGTATTTGCTGGCTGGTTTATGCAGTATTATCTCCCAGTGCTGGTGCAGCTTTATTACATTCCCCCTCTATGTTATAGTAACACAGGTTTGACCGTTGACGTTTCTAGCTACTACTTGATCCCTCTGCCTCTCCCCTCTCTCTCTCGAACATTTGTTCTTATGGTTGTAGATGGGTTCAAGGTTCAAAAAAGCTGTAGTTTCTGAAAGTGTGAGGCAATCACTGTCCAAATGGAAAAGAAGAGTGAAGGAAAAGCAAGGTTCCTCGGTTACACTACTCAGGAAATCAAACTCAACCTCATCCTTGGATTCAACGGAAGCTGATCACATAAATAAAGGCTGCAGCTTTGCCTCAAGCAGCACATGCCAAAGAACCCCATCAGAGAAAAATGCATCCGTCCAGCATCAAGAGGCCTCTGCAAGTGCATCAGAGAGTTCAATACACGAATCATCACCTAAAAGGAAGAAGTCGAAGCCTCAACTTAGCTCTTACCTTGAGGATTCCAACTCCAATTCTGATATGAATGCCCATAACAATGATGACAAATTTAATCTCGAAGATGAAATATATCACATTGAACCTTGACCTTGTTTTTATTTTCTTCTGGTTGAAGAGAAATTAAGAACAAAATAAATAACAAGATTTTTCTTTCCTTTTTTTTTGGGGGGGGGGATTTGGTAAAAGAGAGTTTCAATAATCAAATGCTTGGTTGCAAAAATACAACTATTTTCCCATTGCGGTTTCCTGTCACCTTTTTTCCCTCTCAAACAAAATTAAAGACCTATGCTTTACTGTGAATTAGTTATCAGCGGAGGAGAAAAAAAAATTGGTTATCGTCCTACTTGTAAAAGGGTGAAACTAACACACCTATGCTTTGCTGCTGACATTGTGGTCTTTACAAATGGAGTCTGTCTTTAGATTGTCTGTGTCTTGCAACACTTTTATCCTATGTCTGGTTTGCAATTGAATATCGCAAAGTCTGAAATATTTTCTGCAAAGAGGATTCAGATACGAACATCGCAGGAGAACAGGTTTTACAATGGGAAGTCTGCCTTTTAGGTACTTGGGAGTACCATTAATTTCTGGAAGCTCAAAGAGCCATTGTGAATCATTGATCAAGAAAATCTCTAGAAGGATCAATAGTTGAAAAGCAATAAAAATTATTTTCAAATGACTTTACCTCTTGCAGTATTCATGTAGCATACTAATATATACTGGAACTTTTTAAGTTTAAAATTTTTGATCTTATTATAACGTTATTGAATAATAATTATTAGATATACAAAAATTAATATAAACCATTAATTATTTTTTAATTATAAAAATAATTAATTACCTGTTAACTTGTTAACTTAATTTTAATTAACATTATTATGACTTTTTTTTTCTCTCTAGCTTTTTCTTTCTTTTATATTTTGTTTCTTCACCAATTTCTAGTTTTTTTATCAGCTTTTTCTTTCTTTTTTTTTTAGATTTTTTGGAATTCTATTTATTATCCTAAGCCCAAAAAATAATTTTAAATCGATAAATACATGTTAACATAAAAAAATAAGAATAATTATAAAATTAGTATTATTTGATATAAAATATGTTAGAAATATTGTAACATAAAAAAATAAGAATAATCATAAAATTAATATCATTTGACGTAAAATGTGTTAGAAATGTCGTAACACTTAAATAAAAAAGTTTTAATATTTCTAAACGTAAAAAAAGTTAACAATAAGTGTAAATAAATATTATTATAACATAAATAATTTAGTTGACAATATAAAAAAATTATTATTACAAATAAAAAATAATTTTAAATAAAAAATAAAGGTTAATGTCAAAATAGTCGTAAAATTAATATTTTCTTACATAAATGATTAGAAATATCATTACACTTTAGCAAAAAATTGTAATAATCTTAAATGTAATAAAAAGTAATAGCAAACATAAAAAGATATTATTGAAATGTAATAAATTTGTAACATAAAAAATTAATATTATAAATAAAATATAATTCTAAATCAAAAAATAAATTTTAAAGTAAAAATGTTAAAATAATAGCAAAATCGGTATAATTTTATGTAAAATATATTTGAAGTGTTGTAATATTTAAGAAAAAATTATGATTTTGAATATAATAAAAGGTAAGAACGAACGTAAAAATTTTTATTGTAATGTAAATAATTAATTGATAATATAAAAAATTATTATTATAGATAAAAAAATTTTAAACTAAAAAATAAGTGTTAATGTAAAAAAGTGAAAATAATCGTAAAATTGATATAATTTAATATAAAATGTGTTAAAAATTTCGTAAGATAAAAAGATAAAAATAACCGTAAAATTGGTATAATTTAATATAAAATGAGTTAAAAATGTTGTAATATCTTAAAAAAAGAATTGTGATAATTCTAAACGTAATAAAATATAACAATAATAGTAAAAAATATTATTATAACGTAAATAAATAACTTAACAACGTAAAAGAATTATTATTATAAATATAAAATATTTTTAAACTAAAAAATAAATGTTCATGTAAAAGATGAGAATAATCGTAAAATTGATATCATTTCGCTTAAAATGAATTAGAAGTGTTGTAACATCTTAAAAAAATATTAAGATAATTTTAAACATAATAAAAAGTAAGAACAACAAAAAGTATTATTGTAATATCAATAATTAAGTTGACAACGTAAACAAATTATTATTATAAATAAAAATAATTTTGAACAAAAAAAAAAACAATGTTAACATTAAAAAGTAAGAATAATTGTAAAATTAGTATCATTTGACGGTAAATAAGTTAGAACTATCATAATACTTTAAAAAAGAATTGTGATAATTCTAGACGTATGAAATGTAAGAACAAACGTAAAAAAATTTATTCTAACGTAAATAATTAAATTGACAACATAAAAAAAATTATGATTATAAATAAAAAAATTCAATAAAAAATAAGTGTTTATGTAAAAAAGTAAAAATAATCATAAAATTTGTATCGTTTGACATAAAAATGTATTAGAAGTGTTATTACACCTTAAAAAAATATTGTAATAATTCTAAATGTAACAAAAGATAAAAACATGTTAGTATAACGTAAATAATTAAATTGATGATATAAAAACTATTATTATAAATAAAAAATAATTCCAAAAAAAAATAAGTATTAACGTAAAAAGTGAGAATAATATTAAAATTAATATATTTGATGTAAAATATGTTAAAGCCATCGTAATGCTTTAAAAAAAATTATGATAATTTTAAACAAAACAAAAAGTAAGAACAAACGTAATAAAAAATTAAAGTAAAGCAAATAATTAATTTAGCAATTCAAAAAAATTGATATTTTTAAATTAAAAGATTTTAAATAAAAAATTATTAATTTAAAAAAGATGAGAATAATTGTAAGATTCACATCATTAGATGTAAAATGTATTTGAAATGTCTTTATCTTCGAAAAAAATTTTAATAATTGTAAATGTAATGATAAGGAAAGCATAAAAATATATTATTAAACATAATTAATTAATTTAATTTCATAAAATAAATTGATATTCTATAATTAAAAAATATATCATTTTATTTATTAAATTAATAAATTAAAAAAATTATATATACTTTTTTTAATGTTTACCTATTAATCTATTCTTTCTTTCTTTTTTATTTTTTTAAAAAAATTATATTATTTTTATAATTTATCATGATATATAATAAAATATCATGATATCTCATAATCTGATTTTAAGGTCAATATATATTACCATCTTACGCTAGACAAACCCTAATATCTAAACTTCTTTTTGGATTTAGAATGAAATTTGAATTATTAAAAAAAAGCAATGAAAATTATTTTTAAAACATTTAAAAACATGGTTTTTCTAGTTTTAAACTTCCTTCCAGTTACATATAAATAAACGACGTCGTTGTTGTCGATAGCACCTGCAATTAGAACTCGTGGCACTGTTTCATTGGCTTAAAAGCTCTTTTTGGTTCGCTTGTCGTAGCGCATATTGCAAGAGCATCAAAATTTCGTCGTTTCGAAACCAATCCGTCCCCTTCAAGTTAAAGCCCAAAATTCTTCTAATTCTCTCGATCCTTCCTTCGTTTCTCTTCGCCATCATTTAATCATGGTGCTCGAGGTAAAGCAAAAACTCAATTCTCTTTTCTCCCACAAATTCTAGGGTTTTTAGTTTCCTCCAATTCAATTCTTTTGATCCTAATTTTTGTACACTCAACAGGCAACAATGATCTGTATTGATAATTCGGAGTGGATGCGAAACGGTGATTACTCTCCCTCTCGATTTCAAGCACAAGCCGATGCTGTTAATCTTATTTGCGGAGCTAAAACTCAGGTAAAAAAAAAAATAAAAAAAAGAAAAAGAAAGAAAGCTTTTACTTCCTCTAGTTGAAACCGAAAGAAGTTTTTGAATTTATTAAAATGTGAGGTGTTTTTTCATTACACGTGCAATTTAGGGTTTAGTTGATTACAGGAAAAAGTTAGAGCCTTTATTGACCTGGGGAGGTTTTCATTTTACAGTCTAATCCAGAGAATACAGTGGGAGTTCTAACAATGGCAGGAAAAGGAGTTCGTGTGTTGGTCACACCTACCAGTGATCTTGGCAAAATCTTAGCTTGCATGCACGGTTCGTTTTTTAACTTGCTTTAGGCTTATATTTTAATTTCTTAACATTGTATCATCCTAGAAGATGCTAAATTGGAACTTTTGCTTATCCTGATTTAGGCTTAGAAATAGGTGGTGAAATGAACTTGGCAGCTGGAATTCAAGTGGCTCAGTTAGCGCTTAAGCATCGCCAAAATAAAAAGCAGCAGCAAAGGATTATTGTCTTTGCTGGAAGGTGTGTTTTTGTTATTGCTTTTATCTGTTAATTGAGAAATGTTCTCTTTCTATGTTTTTGGTTGTAAAAATGTGTTATGATTGCTTGCAGTCCTATCAAACATGACAAGAAATCATTGGAGATGATTGGAAGGAAGTTGAAAAAGAATAGTGTTGCTCTTGATATTGTAAATTTTGGCGAAGATGATGAAGGGAAGATGGAAAAGCTGGAGGCACTTCTTGCTGCTGTTAACAATAATGATACCAGTCACATTGTTCATGTTTCTGCTGGTCCTAACGCTCTCTCTGATGTACTTATGAGGTTAGTGGCTCAGGTTGTTTTCTCATTTCTGCATCTTAATGTCTTGATAAATTGTGATTTTATTCCTGAAGCTGCATTTTTTTTGTCCATGGCAGTACCCCCATCTTCACAGGGGATGGGGAAGGTGGAAGTGGTTTTGCAGCTGCGGCAGCAGCAGCAGCTGCAGCTGGTGGCGTCTCTGGTTTTGAGTTTGGTGTGGATCCCAACCTTGATCCTGAATTGGCCCTTGCACTTAGAGTTTCAATGGAAGAGGAGAGGGCCAGGCAAGAAGCAGCTGCTAAAAAGGCTGCAGAGGAGGCATCTAAACAAGAAAAGGGTGGGGAAGAACAATCTAGCTCACAGGAAGCAACAATGACTGAACATGCAAGTGGGGGAACTTCAGAAGCTGATAATAAGAAAAATGATTTATCAGTAAGTATAATTAGCTTCCCCTTTAATTTTTCTTTTCTTTTTGTGATGTTTATGGTCTAAGTTAGATAGTTGGTGACCCCTTGTCAGATGTTTGTAAAAGGCTAGTATCATTTTTGTGTCTCATTGTTGCTTGGTTTGATAGGATAGCTGTGTCAAGCAGGATAATTGTTTCATAAAAAGATATGATTGGCCCTTACATATTCTTTCACGTTGAGACACAACTGACCTTGAGTTCGTTACAGGATGATGACAATGCTTTACTACAGCAGGCTCTTGCAATGTCTATGGATGAGCCTGCCTCTAGCCATGATTTACAGGATATGGAGATGCCAGATGCAGCTGCTGATGATCCAGAGCTGGCATTAGGTAAGTATGGCTGAGTCAATTTTATTGCTGCCAGCTAGAGAAGTAGCATCTGTAACAACTATTTCCTTTCTTTGTGAAGAAAAAGAAAACCAGTTATATAGGTGTTAGGAAATTTTCAATTTTTGTCATTTAACTGGTTGCAGTTGATGGTAAATGATGACCAAAGAGTTTCCTTGGGTCACTTAAGTTTTTGAACGATCCCTACAAGTAAAAAGTTCATAATATTTGTAGCATGCTATTCAAGATAAATCATCCTTAAAAATTAGTTTTCTTTTGTCTCTGATGTAAGCATAGACCCTGGATATATCCAGATTATTTTTCTTCACGTATGCTGATGTAATTTCCTATATTTGCAATTCTCACAGCTCTTCAATTATCTGTGCAAGACAGTACAAAAGATTCATCTAGTCAGACAGACATGAGTAAGTTGTTGGCAGACCAGTCCTTTGTTTCTTCCATCCTTGCATCGGTATGTCTGCTGCAGTTTAAGTTTATCTTTTTCCTCCTTACACGAGTTTTGTGTTAAGAAAATAAAGATCATTTAATGGTAAATAATTGCTTCTGCAGCTTCCTGGGGTAGATCCAAATGATCCTTCAGTTAAGGAGGTACTTGCTTCCATGCAAAGCCAGTCTGAGGTGAGCTCATCAAACTTAGAAAAATGATAAAATGATTTAGAAGGATTGCAATAGGTTTATAGTTTTTGGTGGTTCATGGTTGTTCTGAAGACTTGGAATTAAATCCTGTTTGAACTGGGATTGGAGTTTTAGGTGATAGGGTTTCCTGAATTGTGTAGGCTTACCACTGGATCCAAAAATAAGGTTTCAATATAATTTTCCGATCAAATGAGTTTTGTGACATAAACTTTTAGGTCTGAGATTTCTAATTTTTATTTACAATATGTGCTTTCTATAACCATATTTGTTTTCAATGATATGTGATTATATTATGCTCATTTTTTAGTCCCGGCAGAAGCAGGATGAGGACAAGGCAACAGAGGAGGAGGAGAAGTGATGTTTCTTTGGATTTCTTTTTCTTTCAGGTTGTACCATCTGATTTTGTGTAGCTCATGATACACTGACTGCCAATATATGCTAGAGTCGTCTAATTTACCAATCATCTTACTAACCTCTTGGGCAGTTCTAATGTTTAGTATGACTGATTCTTTTTTTTATTTTTTGGTTTCTTTAATTTGATCCATTGTGCAGATTTGGAAGCTCTTCATTGTGGCCACAAGATGGTTATTGATGGTTATTATTTGTTCCAAGGGCTTTGGGAGAGCTTCTTCTATTTTCATGTCAAAAATCGTAAACACTGAAATACATCTCCTTGATGTTTCGACTAGTTATACGTTATATATATATTGTTCAAGAACAGATGAAGTATATTTTCATATATGGAAACCTATTTGCAATGAGATCCATCTTCTAATTTGACACGTTGCAAAGGAAATGACAATTTAAGTTAGTAATTCTTTTAGCTTGGAAGATTATTATGTTCATTTCTTTTAAGCTCCAACTGTCAAAATTTAGACACTGAACTTCACATCCTATTACCATTTTTTGCCAAGAAAAATTGAGATTTATGATTCAAATACAAAATTGACCGAAGTTGTCTCCAAATTGAGAAAGTGACGTCGCTCTAGGTGCCAAACTAAAAGCAGTAGCAGAGGATGTTTTCCTTCCATTTCTTGTGAGTGATTCACCTTTGAAGATGATCTTCTGTCTCCTATTCAAGCGGCAAACAAATGTATCTGTTTAGGGATGTTAATAGATTGGATATAAGGTGAGTTGAATAGTTTTTATTCTTATATTATATTTATTTTTGTATCCATCTCTAACAGATATTTTAAATTCATCTTTAATTCACTCTTACGAGTGTTTAATGGATATGAATAATACTCGTATTCATGATTTTTTAAAAAAATTAAAAAAAAATTTTACCATTCATATTTTTATTTTGCACATTTAAAAAAACTTGTTATAAATATTTTTTTAAAAACAAATATATTAATTTTAATAAATCTAAAATAAAATTTATATTACTAAATAAAAGTTAATTTATCAAAGATACATAAATATATATATATATATAGAGTACTGATATTTAAGGAGTGTTATATTAATTATTTTTGTGCATGAACCTGAAATAAAATTTAAAATCATATGTATTTTTATCTTCATCATAAAATTTAATATATACCCATTTTATTAAGGTAAAATATCAAAATTTTCATCAGATTAAATAAGTTTGACATTCCTATATGTATTTTATTCTAAAAATGCTGTAAAATGTTAGGAGAATGTGAAAAAAATTTGCCATGATCATGTTAAGTTTGAGTTCTACAGTAGGAATAAGATAAAGTTGAAGCCATCTAGGCATTCTACGATTCAACTCTAACTGCTTACCATCTTAGCCACTTCAGACTTCCAAGTTGGGACATGGAGTCTAGAATCCTATAGTCGGGATCAGTTATTCTAACTCCATAGTCATACACAAATCACGTTGGCCAGTCAACAAATTCCCCAGCAAAAACTGAGACCTTTTGTCGTTTTGTTTTTGTTTAACCTTAATCTTATCCTTGGTTTTGACTTTGGTGACTTCCATAAATTGAAAAAAACATAGCAATGTAATAATACTAGAGATAAAAGAGTAGAGACTTGGTCCATTGTATTGCTGTTCAAAGCTTTATAGTTGATGGCGGCTACGTGAAATTGTAGAGAGGCAGACATTTTGAAAGCAAATTGAATATTCCTTTTTTTCCACATTCACGTGATGATGATCATTGACTCCTTTCAGCTAAAACCTTATTTTCAACATTTTACTACACTCCGAATCTAGTTGAAAAATCCTTGCCAGATGCCAATCCGCAATTATTGTTTGAAAATTGTCCTAATTAAATTTAATATTATTATTATAATAATTAATTTCATTTTCACAATTATTTTTAATTTTACTAAAACTAATTCCATGATTCATATAAATGAATCTTAGTTCAATTAGCAAAGATATTTGAGATTACTTTTATACATTTTTTTTTATGAACATAAATAAAATCAAAGTCCTTTTCCTTCTGTTGAATTAGAAATCTGCAAAAGAGCCTGACTAATGTAACCAAAAAAAAAAAAAAGCCTGACAAAAATCCTTTTCTTCCTTAAATTCCATGATAGGCGTACCATGCCAAAATGCTGATGTAGGAGGACTCATAAAATTTAAGAGACTCCGATTTAAATTTAGCATAGGTGAGGAAAAAAATTAAAAAAATAAAAAATTAATTCAAAATTATAATTTTCAGTTTAATTTAAATTAATTTTTTTATTTGATTCAAATTAAATTCAAAATTTAAATATATATTAATTTTAAATCGATTTTAAATAAAATATAAAAAATATAAAAAAATCATATAGAATTGTATAATTTTATTAATTTATATATTTTTTAAATTTTTATAAAATAAAAAATAATTATTTTATATTAAATATATTTACATATATTAAAATTTTATTAAAATAATATATAAAAAACAAAAAAATTAAATTTTAAATTCGATAAATCTCCCAATTTCTGCCTGCCAGATCTGACTGTCCCATCCTTATTGTCTGGTAAACGTTTTCCACTACGATCAGTTTCGATAAGAAAAACAAATACTTACTTCTCAGTATTTACTATAAAAAATGATCAGAAGTAATTTTAATTACAGTAAAATATTTGATTTGATATTTTAATTTAAAAATTTTTTTAATGTGATATTTAAATTATAAATTTATTTATTGTATAATATTTTAAAAAATTATTTGTTTTATACAAATTATTACTTAAAAATAATCACATTAAAAATAAAATATTATATTAATTAATAAATTCATAATTTAAATATCATAATAAAAATTTTTTAAGTTGTTTCATGGACATTATTATAATTTAAGAATCCTCCTCAACATTAACCATAATTACTAGTATTTATGCTTCCACTCCACATTAATGCCTATTTCCTACCCTTGGATTCATATACCCAACAATCACACAGATATCCAACGGCCAGCACCTCACTGAATCATTTGCTTACTCTTCTGAGTTCTGAGTTCTGACCCACACCGACAGGGGCGTTAACCTCAGAATCCTTCATTCAAGATTTGCATATTTGAAACTTATCATTCAATGGAATAGTGAATTCTTTTTAGAAAAATCTATTCAATCCCTTTAAAAACTCTGCTAAAACCTGTGTTTTGGTGGACCCGCCAACCAATCAACGCCAGAAAGAGTCATTTGTCCTTTTTTTTTTATAGCCATAAATGATTCTTGGTATTGACTGTTGGGGGTCTATGAATTGAACAATGACAGCAGTGCAAAAACTGAATAATTGCTAGGTGAAAAGAAAATGAAAATGAGAAAACGTGAGAGTTGTTTAGCTTCAACTTTCGTTGTTCTTGTTGTTGTTTGCAGTTTGTATGTGAAAACAATCAAAGGAGCGTACGTGAAGTACAATACCGGAGCTGGGATTGCTCCTGGGAAACTGAACGTTCATTTGGTCCCACATTCGCATGATGATGTTGGCTGGTTGAAGACTATTGATCAGTACTATGTTGGATCAAACAACAGCATTCAGGTTGATTCATATTTTGGCTTTGACCATGTTAATTTTACAATTTTACTTATTATTATCAGTGATGGATCTACAGGGGGTTGCCGTCCTTAGTTATGATTTTTGGTGATGTTTGATGTTTTTAAGTGGATTTTTTTTATCTGCAGGGTGCTTGTGTTCAGAATGTGCTGGATTCAGTTATTGAAGCATTGCTTCGTAACTCAAATAGGAAGTTTGTGTTTGCTGAGATGGTAAATAAATACAATTGATTACTATTGGATTTCCTTTTGCAGTAACTCTGATTATGTTTGTAAAGAAAAAAAAAAAGCTCTTATTTTAATTTTGATCTTTGAAATTTTAATAATTTATGTATTTGTTCTTTAAGAACTTCCTGTTGGGTTCTTTGAATACATGAAATAAGCTTAATTAGAAGTTTGACAGGTTTTGTTTCCTGTTAGAAGAACAATTTTATGATAGTAATCTCAAACTATTCATCTAATTCTAACTTGCCAGTCTAATTATAAAGTTTGATATGAATTGTAGGCCTTTTTCCAAAGATGGTGGACAGAACAAAGTCTGGAAATACAAGAACAAGTCAAAAAACTTGTAGATGCTGGCCGATTGGAATTCATGTATGTTGACTACCAAGCAACTTGAAAATTGGAATTTCGATTATTGCATATGTATGTAACCTGCCTTTTGAGATTTATCTGCAGTAATGGTGGTTGGTGTATGCATGATGAAGCCACAGCCCATTATATAGACATGATTGATCAAACAACTTTAGGTCATCGTGTAATAAAGGAGCAATTCAACAAGGTTCCTCGTGTTGGATGGCAAATTGATCCTTTTGGTCATTCTGCTGTGCAAGGTTACCTATTTGGTGCTGAGGTGCATAATTCAATCAATTTGTTGATCAATTCATTCCTTTTTCAGGATAATTACTATATTCATGAACAAAGCTTAACCAACTTCTTGTTTCCACTTATTTAATATGAAGAAATGACACATTTTGGTTGATTACATTGTTCCTGCAGCTAGGTTTTGATTCAATGCACTTTGCAAGAATAGATTATCAGGATAGAGCACAAAGGAAGAATGACAAAACTCTGGAGGTTATATGGCGTGGGTCCAAAACTTTTGGTTCTTCAGCTCAGGTTTGAAATTGAAAATCCAGCAATTTTAACCTTTTCTTGCTGTTAGGAGTTTGTTTGTATTAACCTTTTACTTGTTGGGCTCTCTGCAGATTTTTGCCAATGCTTTTCCTGTTCATTATAGTCCTCCTAATGGTTTTGAATTCGAAGTGGATGATGACGGTGTGCCTGTCCAGGTTCTAATTTTTAACAAGAGTCAAGTTATCTATATATTGGCTGTTGTTGACAATAAGTGTTCATCATGTATTACTTTCTATGACTGCAGGATAATCCTCTTCTATTTGATTACAATGTTGAACAGCGGGTTAATGATTTTATTAATGCTGCGATGACCCAAGTAAACTGTTTTATCTTTTTTCCATTTGTTGCTTCTGGAGTTGGGGGCTTAACTATTAGAATCATGTTGCCTTATGGCTTCTAAATGGTGTACTTTTTTAGCATTTTCTGCAGTGTGAGGTGAACCATGCATAAGCATGCATGTGTATGACAGTTAATTTTCCCTCCAATCTGTCCAGGCAAATGTGACTAGGACAAACCATATCATGTGGACAATGGGAGATGATTTCCAGTACCAATTTGCTGAGTCCTGGTTCAGGCAGATGGACAAATTAATTCACTATGTTAACAAGGTAGTTCAAATGACAAAATCAATTTAAACACTGGATTTTCTGAGCTTGAACTTACCCTTGATGCACAATAGGTTGGTGATGTGTTCAGGGAAAATCCATTAATATTGTATCAAACTGTATATACTTGTTCATGTTATGATGCACTACTCCTTGATTTTTATGGTCATGTAATTAAGTTTAAATAGCTAAAGAAACCTGTGACTGCAGACACAAAATTTGGTTTGATTTTCCACTTTGTCTGCCTCTTTGTATCTCATTATTATTTGTGCTTAATTTTCCCAGGATGGCCGAGTGAATGCCTTGTATTCTACACCATCCATCTATACTGATGCAAAAAATGCTGCAAATGAATCATGGCCACGTAAAACTGATGACTATTTTCCGTAAGCAATACATGTTCTTGTCCTTGTCATTATTCTCATCCTCCTTTGGTTTAACCCTTTTTCTTTTCCGGTTCACTAACTTAGACTAATGTGCACATATGCTTGTCTGATGATTCTTGACAGTTATGCAGACAGCCAAAATGCTTATTGGACTGGATATTTCACAAGTCGGCCAGCCTTGAAAAGATTTGTTCGGATGCTTAGTGGATATTATTTGGTATGACATCAAAATCACTCCTATTTCTTGGGCAGATGTTGAACTAGAACGAGATAACAAGGAACTTTTTTGCTAAATAGACTGCATTTGCTTGATGAAGGTTTTGTCTCTACCCAGAACCTTCCTTGAGACTCAACTATTCTGTTTGCTTTTTATTCAAAACTTCCCTTCCGGTTTTTGTTGCCACAAATTTGCTGGATCAAGACCTTTGTATATGAGTTGTCATAAGCTTTGCCATATGGATACAAAGCAGTCGACTCTGGGATGGAGCCTCGTGCATGTTGATAATGGTAAATTTGAACTGATTTTTCCTATATTTTAAATAGGCAGCAAGACAACTTGAATTCTTGGTGGGAAAGAGATCAAATGGTCCCAATACTTTCGGTTTGGGAGATGCTCTAGGTATTGTACAGCACCATGATGCCATCACTGGTACTGCCAAACAGCATACAACAAATGACTACTCAAAACGCCTTTCGATAGGAGTCACTGAGGTTGGCAGATAACTTCCCCCTTAGTTTGAACCTCTTGGTTTGTTTTCATAGCTTGCAATATGATTTTTCATGTATCTCGGATTTCTATTTTTGGCCTTTAAAACTGAACAACTTACATCACAGGCTGAAGCTGTTGTATCTACTGCTCTCTCATGCCTAACTAAGAAAAATTCTGGACCTAAATGCGAAGAATCTGCATTGACATTTAGCCAGGTAAGGCATTAAGACGTGTTAATGTCTCCTTATCTGGATTGATGAGACGGTTCCCTGTATTTCACATATTCAAGGTTTTTATTTTTTCCAAAGTTCATTATCTTTTTTCATCATGATTCATGGATTTCATCCGGTAAAAGAGCCTATACATTTGCTGCAATTTTACTTTAAAAATTAGTTTCCTTTCTTGGCCTAACACTGCTACTTTCCACCATTTCTAACAGTGCCAATTAGTCAACATCAGTTACTGTCCACCAACAGAGAAGGATACTCCCGAAGGGAAGAGCTTGGTAATTTTTGTGCATTTTTCTAGTTTTGTTTTCAATAATGCATTGTTGAGATTTGATTCACTTTTGATCCAAACAAATGTTAAAGGAAATGTCATTCACCTTTTGTAAATGGTCACCTTCAGGTGGTGGTGGCATATAATCCTCTTGCATGGAATCGTACTGAAACTATTAGAATACCAGTAAGTAAATTTTGATGTTCTCTTCATGGAATTTTAGTTCAAATAATGTCTCTATAAGACAAAGTTTGTGCAATGATCATGAGCTCAGTACATAAGAAAGATTTAATGAGCTTTTCCAGGAAAGGAAGTTACCTGATTTCAGAAAATAGGATGGATAATTGATTGAAAGCATTAAGTTGGATTTATAAACAGTTGGTGAAGTCCAACTAGTTCTCTGCACTTTAGTAAGACTACAGCTATGTTCTGGTTTCTGTTAATTTAGTATAGTGGTGTAACTTTTGTGTCCTGTCTAGAACCCCAGGGGTAACATTAATAAGAATTATTACCTCCACCCCCCCGAAATCTGATATGGCAGTGATACCATTTACAGGTTAATCATGCCGATCGTGTTGTCCAAGATTCCTCTGGAAATAACATCGACACACAATATTTAGATTTGGATAATGTTACAAGAAATGTAAGGGACTTTTATACAAAGGCTTACTTGGGACTGTCATCGGATATGGTTCCTAAGTACTGGCTACTTTTTCAAGCATCTGTACCACCACTTGGTTGGAATACTTACTTCATTTCTAAGGGAGCTATGGGTAGGTGTTTCATTTCTTTTACATCCAGCACTTGACTGTTGTTGAAGTTTATTTAAGTTAAAACCAATTCTAAACTCTTGAGGCCAATATGCAAATAGGAAAATCCAGTTATGGGAAGTTTATTATCTTACTTGATCTGATCTAGCTTTTTATTACAATGGTGTAGGACAAGGCAGAGTCGGAATTATCTCAGCAACAACCACTCCAGAAAATGAGAAATTTGAAATCGGAAATGGAAATCTAAAGATGTCTTTTTCTACAAGTTCTGGACAACTCCAACGAATGTATAATTCTAGAACAGGAGTAAGTTGTTACCAATTTCCAGACATTCATCATGAGATTTAAATCTCTTGTTCTGTTGCCAGTTGGTTATACATGATCTGCAGTGGAGTAAGTTACAACTACACAACTTTTCTTATTGATCAAAGCCATCAGTTGAAAGTGCAGTCTACATTTGTCCTTTTTTTTTTTTTCTTCCCTCTTTGTTCTTCTCTGCTCTTATTTTTATTTAATAGCAGGCCTACCATTAAATATTGGCATAGATGTTAAAGAAGTTAAATACCTCTTCAGCCATAGGTTTCCATTTGGTTATATTTTAATTGTCTGAATGCCTGTTCAATTACTTACTGGTAAACACTTTCAATTTCCCATTTTACCAGGTTGATGTACCAGTGCAGCAAAGCTACCTCTGGTATGGTTCAAGCACTGGTGATGCTGATCCCCAGGTAAGCAATCAATGCGCTTGGATTTCAAACATAAGAGTTCAAGCTGAGGTGGTGAGAGCCTGCTGAAAGCCAGTTTTACAATGATGATGATTCTTACAGGCATCTGGTGCATATATATTCCGGCCTAATGGGGCACCTCCAACTGTTGTTTCAAGATCAGTAAGCCTCTTATTGAACATTGTCAAAACAGCATTGTGATAAGTTTATTCCATTGTGCACTATCCCTTACATGCTATTAATGGAGTGGCGTAGAATTTTGGAACTTAAATTTATTTTCTTAAAAATATTATGTTTGATCTTCAGGTGCCCTTAAAGGTCATTCGTGGACCCCTAGTTGATGAGGTACACCAACAGTTTAATGAATGGATCTACCAGGTGATCATTTTTCTGAGTTCACTGCAGAGATTCAGGACACATTTTTAAACTGCAGAAACTTATTAAAGAGATTCTTAGTATTTTTTAAAGTAATTTCTCTGCCAAATAGTTGTTTATGACACGTTATTAGCCCTTAACTATATATTCTTTTAAAGTTCATGCTTCCCTCTTCCCACAAAATTCTTAATTGCTAATTTTTCTACTTATGTTCATTCATTAGGTCACCAGACTTTACAAAGACAAAGAGCACGCTGAAATCGAGTTCACTGTGAGGCACATCACTCTGGTTTAAACCTTATTTATCTGTTCTTTTTGAGATAATATCCTCTATGACCCCCGAACTATTGGAAAATATTTACTGTAGTACTTGAATTAAAAAAATATATAATCAGGTACCTCAACTTCCAATCTGTGTATTTTCTAAAGTACAATAGTGTCATTTCTCATGATTCTTGCCGAGTGTTTCTGACAATTTTGTATTTTGAAGATTGGTCCAATTCCCTTGGATGATGGTGTTGGAAAAGAGGTTATTACTCGGATGACAGCAAATATGGTTACAGACAAGGTGTTTTATACTGATTCTAATGGGAGAGACTTTCTAAAGCGGGTAACTTCTGAAACATTCCTTCTCTCCGAGTATCTGATATTAGTCTTTACTGACAGAACATGAAGTTGTATTAGTTTCAACGACATGCTAGCTAGCTTAGCACAGGCGACATATATCATCTATCATCTATATATGAATGTATGAACTTTAAAAGTGTTAACAGTGATTAATTTAAATATCTTTCTAAATTTTTAAATTAATAAATTTATCCTTAAATATATAACTTTTATTAATTTATTTAAGTTTAATTTAAATCAATTAAAATTAAAATTAGTATTTATTTGAAATTAAAACTATTTAAAATTTTGAAAATTTAATTCTAAAAGTGTTAAAAGTGATTGATTAAAATATTTTTAATAAATCTTTTTATAAATTTTAATTTAAATGAAATTTTTTTATTGTCAGTTTTTTTTTTTTATAATTAGACAAAAAATATTAAAAGTAATTGATTCAAATATCTTTAATAAAATTTTAATTCCAAAAATGTTAAAAATAATTGGTTAAAATACCATTAGTAATTTTTTTTTTATAAATTTTAATTTAAATGACTTTTTTTATTATTGGACTTTTTTTAATTAAAATGATTTTTTGCATCAAATGAAAATACAAATAGAACAGGATAAAAGTTGAATATGCATAAGAATAAAAAAATTATATGAAATTTATTTCTTTAATTATTATAAAGACAATTGTATATGTAGTTTATGTTGATAAATAAATCTATTGAAGATAATCATAATTAAGTCATTTAAGCATATTTTTTTTCTTTTTTTTAACATTCAATTTTTTTGTTTTAATATATTAACTAAATATGTATGTTAATAATTTTATTATTTATATGTTTCATGAGTTGATCATTTGATAATTGATAACTTAATAAAATTTTTTGCCCCTTGAAATATTTTTTAATATATCATTTTTATAGTTTAATCTAACATTTATAATTAATTTCTCTATTGTATTTTTTTCTCTAAAATTTTATAGTTGTTTATGAACAAAAATCACTAATCAAATGCAAATTAATTGTGCCCCTCTACCAATAATTAGCACACCTTCTACCAATAATTAGCACAATATGATTTATTGAATATTTTAATTGAATTTTTCACTTGTAAAATTAGATGATTTATAAGGTGATGGAACTACCAGTAATTTAGGATTGGGTTTTATCAAATTGCCATATGAATTGTTTACGTTGATTGAAATAATAATTAATTTAATTTTCTCTCAATTTTTATTTTAATATACATGAAAATTTATATTGTTAATGCTAAAAAATGAAATCATTATAAATTATATAGGTATTACATAATAAGTTTGTTATTCTTAGAATTAAAATTATTTTAAGAAAATATGACAAATACCAAGATTAGGAATTTATTTCACTTTATTTTATTATTCAAAATTATATATTTTAATATTTTATATAATAAAACTTTATGTATAATAAAATTTTGTAAATAAAAGAAAATTTAAACTTTCGATTGATAGAACGTACAATTATATTTAATTTATAGAAGCACCAATGGAAGATTATCTTAAACAAAAAAAAAAAATGAGACGAAAGATTGATTGGTTATATATAACTCTAGTTTTTTCATATGACAAAGAAGGTTAGTATTATATGATGTTTCCATGAAAAATATACAATTTCAATTTTTTTTAAGATTAACATGAAACTTTTTTATTCAAGAGAATATTGTATACTCCTTTATTTTTTCTTTTATGTTAGTTGAAGAATTTCACCGTTTTATCAAAAATTTTAATATTGCTATATAAATAATATTTGCTTAAAAGAATTGAAGTTCATCAAATTAATTATCACTGTCACATTTAATATAAAAATATTATTATCAGTTATAATTTAACTAAATTTAAAATTGAATTAAGAACATTCATTAGCAAAATTCATTTGATAATTTTTTATTTAATTATATATTTAATATTTTAATCATTTTAAAATTTGACTTTTCATAATTTTGAATTGGATTTTAAACATAAGATCAACGATCAATTAACTTAAGTTTTATTATGTACTACTATTCATGGAGTACTCAATTATTCACTTATGCAATTAAGAAAATTTAACTCAATAATTGGTGCATGCTTTTTTTTTTTTTGTGTTTAAAAAGCTAGATTTAAATTGTCCTAAACTCAAATTTTAAAAAAGAAGTACAATCAATTACTTATAATTATAATTTCACTTTAAAAATGCTCTTCAAATTTATTAATTAATTCAACCCCAAAAACAATAAGAATATGACATTAAAGATGAAAGGAAAAAACTTAAATAAAGAACTTTTAAATTGTTACGAATATAAATAAAAAATATTAGATTTTGATTAGATTACTGTTTTAATTTGGATTTTGGTTATGTTTAATTATTTCAAGCTTTAAATAACTACAAAGGATCCATTTTGATGGATGATGAAATTAGCTTCAATGAGATTGAAACAATAGTGGAAATGAAATTAGTTATTGTAGTGGTGAGATTAAAATTAGTGTTGGGATATGTATTTGAATGCAAAAACAGGGGTGACGATGAGATAAATTTTAATGAGAAAAGAAAATGACTAGTATAGATATTAGATTAATTTTATATTAAATAAAAAATTTAAATTATTTAACATTTATAAAACTATTAAATAATTAAAATTTTATTAAACTCTCTCTGTACTCCGTAAGAACTATAAGATCACTCTAGAGAGCCTTCGATATCCAAAGGTTGCGAACTAATTGTGAAACCCTATTCAATAAGTGAAATACATTAGTTATATGCTCTTAGGTTACGCAATAAGGGTCAAAGAAGGGCAATAACTAATTCTTAAAACCAACATTCTTAAGACCAAAAAGTCAGAGAGGGGAAAGTTTTTCGTTCCTGGTTCTCATGTAATTGGATCCTCCGAAACCTTTAAGAATCCATAGTTAGAATAGGATTCAACTTAGCACTTTTTGAGATTTTGAAAAGAGTTGTTCTTTGGAGAGCACAATATGATGAAAATTATTACTCATTCTAAGAGATATGTCATGTTAGATCTAGGGCATCCCAATTCAATTGAATGGGATGATAGTTTTTCATTCCTTATCTATAAAATCATAATTTTGATCAAATCACATATCGTAATATACTAGACCATCTAATTCTTTAAAAGGTTTATCTAAAAGATTGGCGATATAACTATAATGATGTTTCAAATAATATCTATGAGTTATTGGACATGTTAGTTTTATGTGTCCTATTTGATATCTTCATATCCAAGAATCAATAAATTTAACTCTGCATTGTTCATAAAATTTAAGGTCCTACTTTTTATTTTTATGTCAAATAATAATTTTATTAATAAATAATTAAAAATTAATAAAAATAATAGTAATATATCGAATAATATTTTTATTTTTATTATTTATGGAGTTACCTATTTTTTAGTAAAAATAATAATAAAATTTATTTATTTATTTATTTATTATATTATATCAAATATAAATAAAATTACTTCACAATTTTTAAATAAAAAATCTTAATAGAAAAAAATACAAATGTTAAGTTTTTTAGTGAATAGAAACACATTTAAGGCAATAAAAAGAATGAACAAAATTTTTTTGGAGTAAAAGGTTCAGATTGGACATAGGTGGTCCACTTGACCCTAATAGGTGGTCTATATTAATTTAATTGTACTTTTATGATTCTATAATAAATTGCAAAAAGAATAAGGACACATATAATGAAAATTCAAATGCAAAAGTAATTATTAGTAATAATTTTAGAAAAAAATCCTTATGTCTACGTCTTGTAAAGATTAAAAGATAAATTTTGAAATTTGTATTGCAAAAATATTAATATAAATCAATGAGTTTATAATTATTTATTTGTTGATTAAGTTGCTACTATATGGGTTGAGGGAAACAATTCAAACGTTTTATTTGAAAGAGGTATTATAATTCATACTCATACAGGAAAACAATATAAAGTTAAATATTATTTAATTGTTATGACCTTTTACAATATTTTTTACTATTTCCAAATGAAGAATTTGATTGATATTAAAATACAAAAAAAAAAAAATTGAATGATAGTAATAAGAATAAAATAATAATTAAAAATATACTATTTTTTTTATTTAGTAGAAGAATTTTTTTAGGGAGAATGCGAATGTAATTATTGTAAATTTAATATTTTTAAAATTATTGTTTGTTTAATTTTTATAAATTTTATTTAGTAAATTTGTTCTCATTACTTTTATCATATATATATAATATAATTTTTAATCGAAATTATATACTAAAAGATGAAAATATTAGGTAAAATTTATTATTTTCATGGATTGTCAAAATATTTCAAAATTTTCAATCTTTTTATATGCAATTATCTTGCACTACTAGGTATGAAAACACATACGCTAATAATTTAATCAAATCATCAATAAAACTTATCTTAATACGTGTTATTTTTTTATGAACTTAAAATTATAAAGAATATTTTTAAAATGTTGACTTAATAAATATTGTATATATTTAATTTAGTTTTAATACTTGCATTAGTATAAAAAGTTATAATTTTAATTTATTTTTACATGTTAAACTATTGATAGTAAAAAAAGTATTTACTCATACTTTTCAAGTAATTTACACTTGAACCTTTTTTTTTTTTCTTTCTTTCTTTACATCATTTAATAGACATTGTAATTGTTTTCTTTTTTGGTTATATACAAATTAATGAAAACATAATAGTAGATAATTAATAACTTAGTAATTAATTATTGAAAACTTAAATGTAATTAGTATAACTTAGTAGTCATAATCAATAATTTAGTAAAAAATTAGTAATAACTTAATATTAAATGAATGATAATTTAGTAATTAATAATTGATAACTTTTTAGTAAATCAGTAATAATATAATAATAAATATATAATACGTAAATAAATTATAATATAATTGTAAATGCATAACAATATAGAACTAAATCAAGGATAACTTAACAAAAAATAAATTATAATTTGGTAGTTCATTATTGATAACTTAGTATTAAATCAATGATAACTTAATAGTAAATTAATGATAATTTAATAGTAAATCAATTTTAGTTTAATAGTAATTAATTGATAGTAGTAAATCATAAATAACTTAGTAGCAAGTCAATTATAAATTAATAGTAAATAATTAAAATTTTAATAATTAATCATTAAAAACTTAAAAATAAATCAGTATAATTTAATAGTAACTCATTAATAACATAATAATTAACCAATGATAACTTAATAGTAAATCATGCATAATTTAATATAAATCAGTAATAATTTGGTAGTGACTTATAGATAATTTAATAGTAAATCAGTGATAATTTTATAATAAGTAATTGAAAATTAAGTACTAAATCAAGGATTAAATAATAGTAAATACATAACAATATAATAGTAGATCATTTATAATTTAGTAGTAAATTGATAACTTAATAGTAAATTACTAATAACATAATGATAAATTAATAATAATTTAGTTGTAGATTAGTGATAATTTAGTAGTAAATTAGTTGATTATTGATAACTTTTTAGTAATATCAGTAAATTAATAGTAAATCAGTTATAATTTTATAATAAATTATTATTAACTTAGTGATAAATTACCAATAATTTAATGGTAAATCATTTATAATTTAATGATAAATTATGCATAAATTAGTAGTAAATAATTGATAATTTTATTGTAAATAATTTATATCTTAATAGTAAATAATTAATAACTTAATTGTCAATCATCAATAACTTTTCTTATACTTGAAATTGCTAGGATTGAACCTTAATTATTAGCAAAAACGAAGTCAAAACTTTTACTTTAAGAGTTAGGATAAACCTAGCATGAATTTATTTAATAAAAAATTAATGAAAAAAAATCTAAAATTGAATAAAATAATGATGTTATTATATAAAAAGAAAATTACTTAATATATTATTAGTGGATTTTTAATAATTGTAAATACATAACAACATATTAGTGATCAATGATATGATAGTAGAAAGTAAGTGATAACTTAATAGTTAATAATTGATAATTTAATAATAAAACCAATGATAACTTAATAATAGTAATAATTTAATAGTAAGTTAATTTCAATTTAATAGTAATGAAATTGATAAACATTATAGTAAATGATACTCCCTCTGTCTCATTTTTTTGTCCATATTTTCTTTTTGGAATGTCCCAAAATTAGATCCTATTTCCTTTTTGAACATTTAAAACACTTACTTTTTTATATTTTAAAATTATTTTTTATGATTTTTTTAGTTTATATTTATGATACACTGTCAGTATATAGATTCTATATAATGTTAGTGAATTAAATAATGCCAACTCATTAATGAGCAAATATTAATCCTTAAAATAAATGTATACAAATTCAAATAATTTACTTATTAATGAGGTATTATTATCTGATTTACCTTATTAATGAGTTATCATTATCTGATTCACCGATAATGTATAAAATTTATACACTGACAATGTATCAAATATAAACTCTCTCTTTTTTTTTTCTTTTTTTTAAAATTTTTTGACATTAAAAATAATGAAATTTTAATTTTATAAAAAAAATTTTAATTTTAATATTAAATGCATTAAAGTCAAAGATTTTTTCTTAAATTTCATGAAAGTCAATATAAGACAAACAAATAAGTACGGAGGGAGTAAATAAATTTAATAGTAAATCAATGATAATTTAATAGTTAATAATTCGAAGCTTAAAAATAAATCAATATAACTTAGTAGTAGTTAATCAATGATAACTTAATGGTAAATTATGAATAAATAAGTGATAAATTAATAATGAATTGTGGTTAATTTAATAATAAATCTATGATAATTTTGTAGTAAATAATCAAAAATTAAATAATAAATCAATAGTAACATAATAATAAATGCATTGTAAATACATAATAACATAATAGTAAATTATTGATAATTTAGATGTAAATTATTAATAACTTAGTAATAAATCACTAATAACTTAGTTGTAAATCAATAATAATTTAGTAGTAAATTGATTGATCATTGATAATTTTGTAATAAATCATTAATAAATTAATAAAAAAATTCAATTATAACGTTATAACAAATCGCCGGTAACTTAGTAGTAAATTATTAATAATCTAGTAGTAAATTAATCATGACTTGTAGTAAATTATTCAAAAATTAGTAGTAAATCAATACTAATTAAATAATAAATCATTGATCATTTAGAAGTATATCATTATTAGTTTAGTAACAAATCATTGATAACATAACAATAAATCAGTAATAATTTAATAGTTAATTATTGATAAAAAATTTTTATACTTGAAATTATCATAATTGAACCTTGGTTATTGATAGAAAATGAGTTAGAAATTACATCTTGGGAGGTTAGGAGAAATTTACTATAAATCTATTCAATAAAGAAAATTTAGTGAAAAAATTTTTAATTTGAATAAAATAATAATATTATTGTATAAAAAGAAAATTATTTTATATTAAAGCTGAATTCGCACTTTCTTACAAATATCCATAATTAAATATATGATGATATAAATTTTATCAATAATTACTATAAATATATCATAAATTATCAAAAAATTACTAAAATTACATCAAGATATTACTAAAATTTTATCAAAATTTATCAAAATTATATCAATGGTTACGAAAATTATATCGTAAGTTATTAAAAATATATCAAAAATTACCAAACTTTTATTAAAGATTTTCAAATTTAAAATTAAATAAAAAGTTATCAAATTTTACTTATATTATATCAAAATCAAAACTAAATTATTAGTATTTATCATTATTATCATAATATAAAAATTTATTTATTAAAATGAATTTTTAAATAAAAATTTCATGTGCACGCACGTGCCAAATACTAATATATATATATATATATATATATATATATTTATATATATCTATCTCAACTCATCATAATGATCTCGCATAACTTGTGCTTTTCCATGAGATTTTATCCAACAAAAAATGTACAACAGACTACCTAATAGTGGGTTGTTATCATATTTTCTTATTTTAAAAGTCTAAATACAAAAAATTCTCTTCTTAAATATTGCTGCAAATTCCTTTTCTTACATTTTTAGGTTTCTAACTGCATTATGGCTATAAATTTGAACTGATTCACATGCATTGAATGGCAGATTTTGATATTTGATTTTGAGGAAGCCATTTAATATTATATTTTATGTTATTCTTTCATAAGATTTATCATATATATATATATATATAAATAGAAGCAAAATACATGAAATTAATATATATTTATATATATTTTACACTTCCCTTGTTGCTTAATAAAAAATGCATAAAACGAAACTATGAACAAATAAATAGATAAAACTAATAATTTTAATTTAGAAGAGATCACTTTAAATTTATTTAATATATATTTATATATATTAAGAATTGTCAAAACTTGAAGGGCCAAAGCCTCCTTATGCTTCTACAACAGTCCACCACTGTATATGCATACTAAGAGTTGTCAAAGCTTGTGGGGGCGAAGGCCCCCTCATGCAACAACGACGGTCCGCCTCTGCATTCACTGCATATGGCTATTATAGTGCCAACCTGAAACGTATGATCATGGTTTTTTTTTTTTTCAGGTTCGAGACTTCAGAGAAGATTGGAACCTTACAGTTACTCAACCTGTAGCGGGAAATTATTATCCAGTAATTTTCTGAATCCTAGTTTATCTGACAGTACTGAAATAGATATAAGTCAAAACTCACGTTGATTACTTAGCTTGAGGCTTCGCCATCTGGCCAACATCTATGCAAAATATTCATTGCTATCAGCTATGAGTGTCAGTTAAATGTAAGGCAGCTTGAGCTTAGTTTAGATCTTCACTTTTTACTTTTCAGTACTTCATAGAGAAGTTCAAGAACACCTTGTGCTAAGAGTCAATAGCATTTTACAGCATCATTTAACTGCAATTATTTACCATCTCTGGTTATCTTTATAGGTTTTCATGGTATGGACTGAGATGGTTCAGGCATTTCTTTTCGTTGTAAAATATTGATGCCTTGAAATAATACTCCTATACTGATTGTGTAAAATCAATATTTGTCTAACTTTTCCAGATTAACCTTGGAATTTATACTATGGATAAGAAATCTGAATTCTCTGTATTGGTTGATCGCGCCACTGGAGGATCAAGCATTAAAGATGGAGAAGTAGAATTAATGCTTCACAGGTTTCCTTCACTTTCTGCTTTTAAACATTCACACAGGGCTAATATATGCCTTATAATGTAGACTAATGTATTGATATTGACCTGATAAACTCTCTTTTCTAATGCACTAGACGGATGCTCAAGGATGATTCCAGAGGAGTGGGTGAAGCCCTTGATGAAAGCATGTGTGTAGGAAGCAAATGCGAGGGACTGACGGTACATTCTGTCATTACAACAGTATTTTATTCCATATTCGTTCAAATAATCTACTGGAATTGTGCCATGTTTTCCATCTTGATCAATAGTGGATAAAATTTCGAAATGTTGCATTATTATCATATAGAACTTCTGAAACTCAAAATGTTTCACATGTACCTTCTATATTGTTCATTCATCTACTCAAGCCCTATGCTGCAAACCTGAAATAATTTATTTGGATGATTTTGGCTCAGATTCGAGGGAATTACTATGTTAGCATCAACCAGATAGGGGAAGGTGCCCGTTGGCGTCGAACAACTGGTCAACAAGTTTACTCACGTCTTCTTTTAGCTTTCACACATGAGGTACATATCCACTTGATTGACTGTGCCATAAAAATTTGTTCATCATAACTGTATGAAATGATCGATCATTCAGAAAATAGAGACCTGGACGGCATCTCATTTGACAAAAGCAACTGCCATGGATCCAGGGTACAGCTTGCCGCTCAATATCGCTTTAATTACTCTTCAGGTGATAGTTTTAACTTTAACCCATTTTTTAACATTTAATTTTTCTACTTAAAATATCCTCTAAAATAGTAGTTTTGCAGGAAATGGATGATGGAAGTGTTCTTCTCCGTTTGGCACATCTGTATGAAGTAAGTGACTCCACATCCTAAGCTGCACCTGAAATTTCCATTAAACCACATCTTCTGCTCAATGGGGTTTAATCACAGCCTAGTCATTTGGAAAACTACTAAAAATACACCAACATGGTTGTTTCTTGGATTATAAAAATTTTGACTTGTGATTCTTGTGAATGTTTTTCTCAGGTGGGTGAAGATGCTACCTATTCAACTCTAGCTAAAGTTGAACTAAAGAAGATGTTCAATGGAAGAATGGTACGTATAGCTTTTAATTTATTTGTTTCAAAGAAAGGCTAGCCATTTGCAACTAGCATTAAGCCGCCTTTTGGTGTTGATTGGTGTTACTTTTTTCAGATAAAGGAAGTGAAAGAAACGAGCTTGACAACAAACCAAGTGAAGTCAGAGATGAGGAAATTGTCATGGAAAGTAGAAGGCGACAATGGAAATGAACCCTCCCCTGTTAGAGGAGGCCCTATTAGTACTTCAACTCTTGTCGTCGAGCTTGGTCCCATGGAGATCCGCACTTTCCTGTTGATCTTTTAATCAATTTTTTACTAAACTAAGAAATAAACGTAATATTATCCCTTTCTTTATCAATTTGAGTTTGATTTTTATGAGAAATATTTTCAATGTAAAATCCAGAATATATAAATTGAAGTAAGAGAATAGATACTTTGATCATTCATCCTAAAAGAAATTATATCAAACAAAATCTGGAAATACCGACTGTCTTATAAAAAAAGAATGTAATATATTTTCTCTATATTTGGTAATTGGGTTAGTTCGGCCCATCAATCTTTTAATTTTAAAACGGTGCTGATAATGTCATTCGGCCCAGCTTAAATCTAGCTCGGTAAATAAAAATACAAATAGAAAGATAAAATAATAAATCTTGCACGGTTGCATGCTAACGCGGGAATATCCCTGACAGCTTAACTGTTAAAACAACCAATCCGCGACTGCCACGCATCTTATGTCCTCTCACCCTCTCCGTCTTCCATAATTCTCGCTCCCCAAAGGAAGGACCGCTTCTTTTTTTCTATTCTTGTTAAAAAAAAAACACCCTCTCACCCTCTCATTTTCCCATTTCCCAGACAGAAGAAAATGGCTTCTCAGAACCCTAATCAGACTAGCTCTCTTTACCCGGAGGTGAAATCAAACCCCGATATCCGGCAACACTCGTCTTGTTCCAATAAACTTTACCCTTCCATCGACATGCGCGATCTCGTCGAGAATCATTTTCCGGACTTTCCCCTATATCCGTAAACGGCCATAGCGACCACTCAGATTCTCCTCATGCGCCAATGGCACCACCGGAAGCTGTCGAGGAAGTTTTAATCAGGATCCCTGGCGCCATCCTCAACTTGATCCATAAATCTTATAGCGTCGAGCTCGCTTGCGGCGATTTCACCGTGATTCGTCTCTGGCGGGTGAAAACATCGTCGCTGTACTCGTGCGCGTCGCTGACGAAATCCAGTGGCCGTTAATGAAAGACGGAACCGCCGTTAAACTTGACGATTCTCATTATTTCTTCTCTCTTCAGTTACCTAAGGAAGCCGAAAACGATTCGAGTGACAGCGATGACGATGATAAAAAGAGAAAGACTAAGTCCTCCGGCGACGGATCTGATTTCCTTATTTACGGTGCTGAGAGTGGCGGAGAAAGGGGAGGAGGTGTTGGATGGGGCGGTGTTTGCGGCGAAGGAAATGTCGCCGGCGGATTTGAAGTCAGAGACCAAGAAAGAGGTGATGGAGGGGAAATGTGCGGCATATTGGACCACGCTGGCGCCTAATGTGGAGGATTATAGTAGGAGAGCGGCTAAGACGGTTGCGCAGGCTCAGGGCATTTGATCAAGGGGATATTGTGGTGTGGAGATGTGACAGTGGATAGATTGAAGAGAGGGAATGAGGTATTGAAGAAGAGAATGAGTCTGGCTGAAAAGAATGCGGAGGTTAGTCCGGAGACATTGAAGAGCATTAAGAGGTTAGGAAATGAATAGTTTTGATTTATGAATTTTCTTTGGTTTATTTCCATTTCCATTTGCCTTTTCTTTTTCTTGCTTAAATATATAGTTCATAGTTAATGAGGTCATAAGGTTAATGGTAATGCTTGGATTTGGAAACAAGTAGCTTATTTGCATGGTGGGATAACCACAAGCTCTGTCATTGTGTTTTAGATAGCATAAAGAGTAAATATATTCCCCCAATATAGAAACAAGATAAAGGCTATTGAACAATTTCGTATAGAATTAGGTTTGCAGTGTGTTTAAGGAAGCGGAGCACAACAATAACATCGGTATTGACAGAATACTGAAGCACCTTTGTTCTGTAAGATAGGGAGAGAAGTGGAAATTCTTTTCATTTCATTTGTATAAATTTATGTGATAACGCTTAGCGCATTTTCTCCTTCAAGTACCATGCCTGAAAGCAATGAAATTTCAAAGGGAACTGGAACTGAAATACAACTTTGTTAAGAAGAATTCTACTCCATATGTTTTTTTTTCTTTTTTGATTTTGATTTTTATTTTGCACATTTAAAAAAAATTTTATAAATATTTTTTAAATACAAATATATTAATTTTAATAAATCTAAAATAAAATTAATTTAGTAAATATATATAAGGTACCGATATTGGAGGAGTGTTATATTAACCATTTTTATGGGCGAACTTGATATAAAATTTAAAATCATATGTATTTTTGTTTTCATCTTAAAATTTAATATATATCCTATTTTATTAAGGTAAGATATCAAAATTTTCATAAGGTTAAATAAGTTCGACATTCCTATATGTATTTTATTCTAAAAATGCTGTAAAATGTTAGGAGAACGTGATAAAAAATTTGACGCGATCATGTTGAGTTTGAGTTCTACAGCAGGAACAAGATAAAGTTGAAGCCATCTAGGCATTCTACGATTCAACTCATACTGCTTACCATATTTAGCCACTCGAAACTCTCAAACTTCCAAGTTGGGACTTGGAATCTACAATCCTATATTCGGGATCAGTTATTCTAACTCCATAGTCTGACCCAAATCACGTTGGTCAGTCAACAAATTCCCCAGCAAAAACTGAGACCTATTGTCGTTTTGTTTTTGTTTAACCTTAATCTTATCCTTGGTTTTGACTTTGGTGACTTCCATAAATTGAAAAAAACATAGCAATGTAATAATACTAGAGATAAAAGAGTAGAGACTTGGTCCATTGTGTTGCTATTCAAAGCTTTATAGTTGATGGCGGCTGCGTGAAATTGTAGAGAAGAATACATTTTGAAAGCAAATTCAATGTTCATTTTTTTCCGCATTCACGTGATGATCATTGGTTGCTTTCAGCTAAAATGCCGCTACACCTTATTTTCAACATTTTACTACACTCCGAATCTAGTTGAAAAATCCTTGCCAGATGCCAATCCGCAATTATTGTTTGAAAATTGTCCTAATTAAATTTAGTCTTATCATTATAATAATAATTTTCTTTTCACAATTATTGTCATTTTTATTGAAATCAATGCCGTGATTCATATAAATGAATCTTAGTTCAATTAGCAAAGCTATTTGAGGTTACTTTCATACTTTTTTTTTTTTTTTTATGAACATAAATCAAATCAAAGTTCTTTTCCTTCTGCTGAAAAGAAATTTACAAAAAAGCCTGACTAATGTAACCAAAAAAAATTCTGACAAAAAATCCTTTTCTTCCTTAAATTCTATGATGGGCTTATCATGCCAAAATGATGTGTAGGAGGACTCATAAAATTTAAGAGACTCCAATTTAAATTTAGCATAGGTGAGGAAAAAAATTAAAAACATAAAAAAATTCGAAATTATAATTTTCAGTTTAATTTAAATTAATTTTTTATTTGATTCATGTTAAATTCGAATATTAAATATATATTAGTTTTAAATCAAATTTTAAATTAAAAAATAAAAATATAAAAAAATAAAATAGAATTATATAATTTTATTAACTTTTTTATATATTTTAAATTTTTATAAAATAAACAATAATTATTTATATTAAAATTCATTTACATATATTAAAATTTTATTAAAATAATATATAAAAAACAAAAAAAAATTAATTTAAAATCGATAAATCTCTCAACTTGTGGCTGCCAGATCTGACTGCCCCATCCTTATCGTCTGATAAACCTTTTCCACGACAGTCAACTTCAATAAGAAAGACAAATACTTCTTACTATTTACTATAAAAAATGATCACAAGTAATTTTAATTACAGTAAAATATATGATATTTTAGTTTTAAAAATTTTTAATGTAATATTTAAATTATAAATTTATTAATAATATAATATTTAAAAATTATTTATTTTACATAAATTATTATTTAAAAATAATCATATCAAAAATAAATATTATATTAATTAATAAATTCATAATTTAAATATCATATTAAAAAATTTTTAAATTGTTTCATAGACATTATTATAATTTAAGAATCATCCTCTACATTAACCATAATTACTAGTACTAATACTTCCAATCCACATTAATACCTATTTCCTACCCTTGGATTCATATATACCCAACAATGAGACAGATATCCAACGGCCAACACCTCACTGAATCATTTGCTTACTCTTCTGAGTTCTGAGTTCTGACCCACACAGACAGGGCCGTTAACCTCAGAATCCTTCAGTCAAAATTTTGCATCTTTGAAACTTAACATTCTATGGAATAGTGAATTCTTTATAGAAAAATCTATTCAATCCCTTTAAAAACTCCGCTAAAAACTGAGTGGCGGACCCTCCAACCAACAAATGCCAGAAAGAGTCATTTGTCCTTTTTTTATTGCCATAAATGATTCTTGGTATTAACTTTTGGGGGTCTATGAATTGAACAATGACAGCAGTGCAAAAACTGAATAATTGCTAGGTGAAAAGATACTGAAAATGAGAAAACGTGAGGGTTGTTTAGCTTCAACTTTTGTTGTTCTTGTTGTTGTTTGCAGTTTGTATGTGAAAACAGTCAAAGGAGTGTACATCAAGTACAATACCGGAGCTGGGATTGTTCCTGGCAAACTGAACATTCATTTGGTCCCACATTCGCATGATGATGTTGGCTGGTTGAAGACTATTGATCAGTACTATGTTGGATCAAACAACAGCATTCAGGTTGATTCATATTTTGGCTTTGACCTTGTTAATATTACGATTTTACTTATTATTATCAGTTATGGATCTACAGGAGGTTGCTGTCTTTAGTTTTGATTTTTGGTGATTTTTTATGTTTTTAAGTGGATTTTTTTTTATCTGCAGGGTGCTTGTGTTCAGAATGTGCTGGATTCAGTTATTGAAGCATTGCTTCGTAACTCAAATAGGAAGTTTGTGTTTGCTGAGATGGTAAATAAATACAATTGATTACTATTGGATTTCCTTTTGCAGTAACTCTGATTATGTTTGTAATGAAAAAGAAAAGCTCTTATTTTAATTTTGATCTTTGAAATTATAATAATTTGTGCATTCATTCTTTAAGAACTTCCTGTTGGGGTTCTTTGAATACCTGAAATAAGCCTAGTTAGAAGTTTGACAGGTTTGGTTTCCTGTTAGAAGAATAATTTTGTGATAGTAATCTCAAACTATTCATCTAATTCTAACTTGCTAGTCTAATTATAAAGTTTGATATGAATTGTAGGCCTTTTTCCAAAGATGGTGGACAGAACAAAGTCTGGAAATACAAGAACAAGTCAAAAAACTTGTAGATGCTGGCCGATTGGAATTCGTGTATGTTGATTACCAAGCAACTTGAAATTTCGAATTTTGATTATTGCATATCTATGTAACCTGCCTTTCGAGATTTATCTGCAGTAATGGTGGTTGGTGTATGCATGATGAAGCCACAGCCCATTATATAGACATGATTGATCAAACAACTTTAGGTCATCGTGTGATAAAGGAGCAATTCAACAAGGTTCCTCGTGTTGGATGGCAAATTGATCCTTTTGGTCATTCTACTGTGCAAGGTTACCTATTTGGTGCTGAGGTGCATAATTCAATCAGTTTGTTGATCAATTCATTCCTTTTTCAGGATAATTACTATATTCATGAACAAAGCTTAACCAACTTCTTGTTTCCACTTATTTAATATGAAGAAATGACACATTTTGGTTGATTACATTGTTCCTGCAGCTAGGTTTTGATTCAATGCACTTTGCAAGAATAGATTATCAGGATAGAGCACAAAGGAAGAATGACAAAACTCTGGAGGTTATATGGCGTGGGTCTAAAACTTTTGGTTCTTCAGCTCAGGTTTGAAATTGAAAATCCTGCAATTTTAACCTTTTCTTGCTGTTAGGAGTTTGTTTGTATTAACCTTTTACTTGTTGGGCTCCCTGCAGGTTTTGCCAACGCTTTTCCTGTTCATTATAGTCCTCCTAATGGTTTTGATTTCGAAGTGGATGATGACGGTGTGCCTGTCCAGGTTCTAATGTTTAACAGGAGTCATGTTATCTATATATTGGCTGTTGTTGACAATAAGTGTTCATCATGTATTACTTTCTATGACTGCAGGATAATCCTCTTCTATTTGATTACAATGTTGAACAGCGGGTTAATGATTTTATTAATGCTGCGATGACCCAAGTAAACTGTTTTATCTTTTTTCCATTTGTTGCTTCTGGAGTTGGGGGCTTAACTATTAGAATCATGTTGTCTTATGGCTTCTAAATGTTGTACTTTTTTAGCATTTTCTGCAGTGTGAGGTGAACCATGCATAAGCATGCATATTTATGACAGTTAATTTTCCCTCCAATCTGTCCAGGCAAATGTGACAAGGACAAACCATATCATGTGGACAATGGGAGATGATTTCCAGTACCAATTTGCTGAGTCCTGGTTCAGGCAGATGGACAAATTAATTCACTATGTTAACAAGGTAGTTCAAATGACAAAATCAATTTAAACACTGGATTTTCTGAGCTTGAACTTACCCTTGATGCACAATAGGTTGGTGATGTGTTCAGGGCAAATCCATTAATATTGTATCAAACTGTATATACTTGTTCATGTTATGATGCACTACTCCTTGATTTTTATGGTCATGTAATTAAGTTTAAATAGCTAAAGAAATCTGTGACTGCGGACACAAAATTTGGTTTGATTTTCCACTTTGTCTGCCTCTTGGTATCTCATTATTATTTGTGCTTAATTTTCCCAGGATGGCCGAGTGAATGCCTTGTATTCTACACCATCCATCTATACTGATGCAAAAAATGCTGCAAATGAATCATGGCCACGTAAAACTGATGACTATTTTCCGTAAGCAATACATGTTCTTGTCCTTGTCATTATTCTCATCCTCCTTTGGTTTAACCCTTTTTCTTTTCCGGTTCACTAACTTAGACTAATGTGCACATATGCTTGTCTGATGATTCTTGACAGTTATGCAGACAGCCAAAATGCTTATTGGACTGGATATTTCACAAGTCGGCCAGCCTTGAAAAGATTTGTTCGGATGCTTAGTGGATATTATTTGGTATGACATCAAAATCACTCCTATTTCTTGGGCAGAAATGTTGAACTAGAACGAGATAACAAGGAACTTTTTTGCTAAATAAACTGCATTTGCTTGATGAAGGTTTTGTGTCTACCCAAAACCTTCCCTGAGACTCAACTATTCTGTTTGCTTTTTATTCAAAACTTCCCTTCCAGTTTTTGTTGCCACAAATTTGCTGGATCAAGACCTTTGTATATGAGTTGTCATAAGATTTGCCATATGGATGCAAAGCAGTCTGACTGTGGGATGGAGCCTCTTTGTGTATGTTGATAATGGTAAATTTGAACTGATTTTTCCTATATTTTAAATAGGCAGCAAGACAACTTGAATTCTTGGTGGGAAAGAGATTAAATGGTCCCAATACTTTTGCTTTGGGAGATGCTCTAGGTATTGTACAGCACCATGATGCCATCACTGGTACTGCCAGACAGCATACAACAAATGACTACTCAAAACGCCTTTCCATAGGAGTCACTGAGGTTGGCAGATAACTTCCCCCTTAGTTTGAACCTCTTGGTTTGTTTTCATAGCTTGCAATATTATTTTTCATGTATTTCGGATTTCTATTTTTGGCCTTTAAAACTGAACAACTTACATCACAGGCTGAAGCTGTTGTATCTACTGCTCTGTCATGCCTAACTAAGAAAAATTCCAGACATAAATGCAAAGAAGCTGCATTGACATTTAGCCAGGTAAGGCATTAAGACGTGTTAATGTCTCCTTATCTGGAATGATGAGACGGTTCCTTGTGTTTCACATATTCAAGTTTTTTATTTTTTCCAAAGTTCATTATCTTTTTTCATCATGATTCACGGATTTCATCTGGCAAAAGAACCTATACATTTGCTGCAATTTTACTTTTAAATTAGTTTCCTTTCTTGGCCTAACACTGCTACTTTCCACCATTTCTAACAGTGCCAATTAGTCAACATCAGTTACTGTCCACCAACAGAGAAGGATATTCCAGAAGGGAAGAGCTTGGTAACTTTTGTGCATTTTTCTAGTTTTGTTTTCAATGATGCATTGTTGAAATTTGATTCACTTTTTGATCCAAAATAATGTTAGAGGACATGTCATTCACCTTTTGTAAATGGTCACTTTCAGGTGGTGGTGGCATATAATCCTCTTGCATGGGATCGTACTGAAATTGTTAGAATACCAGTGAGTAAATTTTGATGTTCTCTTCATGGAATTTTAGATCAAATAATGTCTCTATAAGACAAAGTTTGTGCAATGATCATATGCTCAGTACATAGGAAAGATTCAATGAGCTTTTCCAGGAAAGGAATTTACCTGATTTCAGAAAATAGAATGGATAATTGATTGAAAGCATTAAGTAGGATTTATAAACAGTTGGTGAAGTCCAACTAGTTCTCTGCACTTTAGTAAGGCTACAGCTATGTTCTGGTTTCTGTTAATTTAGTATAGTGGTGCAACTTTTGTGTCCTGTCTAGAACCGCAAGGGTAACATAAATAAGAATTATTGCCTCTTTAATCTGATATGGCAGTGATACCATTTACAGGTTAATCATGCCGATCTTGTTGTCCTAGATTCCACTGGAAATAACATCGACACACAATATTTAGATATGGATAATGTTACAAGAAATGTAAGGGACTTTTATACAAAGGCTTACTTGGGACTGTCATCGGATATGGTTCCTAAGTACTGGCTACTTTTTCAAGCATCTGTACCACCACTTGGTTGGAATACTTACTTCATTTCTAAGGGAGCTATAGGTAGGTGTTTCATTTCTTTTACATCCAGCACTTGACTGTTGTTGAAGTTTATTTAAGTTAAAACCAATTCTAAACTCTTGAAGCCAATATGCAAATAGGAAAATCCTGTTATGGGAAGTTTATTTTCTTACTTGATCTAATCTATCTTTTTATTACAATGGTGTAGGACAAGGCAGAGTCGGAATTATCTCAGCAACAACCACTCCAGAAAATGGGAAATTTGAAATCGGAAATGGAAATCTAAAGATGTCTTTTTCTACAAGTTCTGGACAACTCCAACGAATGTATAATTCTAGAACACGAGTAAGTTGTTACCAATTTCCAGACATTGAGCATGAGATTTAAGTCTCTTGATCTGTTGCCTGTTGGTTATACATGATCTGCAGTGGACTAAGTTACAACTACACAACTTTTCTTATTTATCAAAGCCATCAGTTGAAAGTGCAGTCTACATTTGTCTTTTTTTTTCTTCTTCCCTCTTTGTTGTTCTCTGCTCTTATTTTTATTTAATAGCAGGCCTGTCATTAAATATTGGCATAGATGTTAAAGAAGTTAAATACCTCTTCAGCCATAGGTTTCCATTTGGTTATCTTTTAATTGTCTGAATGCGTGTTCAGTTACTTACTGGTAAACATTTTCAATTTCCCATTTTACCAGGTTGATGTACCAGTGCAGCAAAGCTACCTCTGGTATGGTTCAAGCCCCGGTGATGCTGATTCCCAGGTAAGCAATCACTGCACTTGGATTTCAAACATAAGAGTTCAAGCTGAGGTGGTGAGAGCCTGCTGAATGCCAGTTTTACAATGATGATGATTCTTACAGGCTTCTGGTGCATATTTATTCCGGCCTAATGGGGCACCTCCAACTGTTGTTTCAAGATCAGTAAGCCTCTTATTGAACATTGTCAAAACAGCATTGTGATAAGTTTATTCCATTGTGCACTATCCCTTAGATGCTATTAATGGAGTGGAGTCGAAGTTTCGAACTTAAATTTATTTTCTTAAAAATATTATTTTTGATCTTCAGGTGCCCTTAAAGGTCATTCATGGACCCCTAGTTGACGAGGTACACCAACAGTTTAATGAATGGATCTACCAGGTGATCATTTTTCTGAGTTCACTGCAGAGATTCAGGACACATTTTTAAACTGCAGAAACTTATTAAAGAGATTCTTAGTATTTTTTAAACTAATTTCTCTACCAAATAGTTGTTTATGACACGTTATTAGCCCTTACATAAATATATATATTCTTTTAAAGTTCACGCCTCCCTCTTCCCACAAAATTCTTAATTTGCTAATTTTTCTATTTATGTTCATTCATTAGGTCACCAGACTTTACAAAGACAAAGAGCATGCTGAAATCGAGTTCACTGTAAGGCACATCACTCTGGCTTAAACCTTATTTATCTGTTTTTTTTTTGGATGATATCCTCTAGGACCCTCGAACTATTGGAAAATATTTAATATGGTACTTGAATTAAAAAAATATATAATCAGGTACCTCAACTTCCAATCTGTGTATTATCTAAAGTACAAGTGTCATCTCTCATGATTCTTGCCGAGTGTTTCTGACAATTTTGTATTTTGAAGATCGGTCCAATTCCATTGGATGATGGTGTTGGAAAAGAGGTTATTACTCGGATGACAGCAAATATGGTCACAGACAAGGTGTTTTATACTGATTCTAATGGGAGAGACTTTATAAAGCGGGTAACTTCTGAAACATTCCTGTCTTTGAGTATCTGATATTAGTCTTTACTGACAGAACGTGAAGTTGTATTAGTTTCAACGACATGCTAGTTTAGCACGGGGGACATATATCATCTATCATCTATTTATCTATTTATATATAAAAGTACGAACTCCAAAAATATTAATAATGATCGATTTAAATATTTTTATAAATTTTTAAATTAACAAATTTATCTTTAAATATATAATTTTTAATAATTTATTTAAGTTTAATTTAAATCAATTAGAATTAAAAATAGTATTTATTTGAAATTAAACTATTTAAAATTTTGAAAATTTAATAATAAAAGTGTTAAAAGTGATTGAATAAAATGTCTTTAATAAATATTTTTATAAATTTTAATTTAAATGAATTTTTTTATTGTTAGACTTTTTTTTATAATTTGACTAAAAAAATATTAACAGTGATTTATTAAAATAGCATTAGTAATTTTTTAAATAAATTTTAATTTAAATGACTTTTTTTTATTATTGGACTTTCTTATAAGTAAAATGATTTTTTTTACATAAAATGAAAATAAAAATAAAACGTGATAAAAGTTGAATATGTGTAGGAATAAATAAATTATATGAAATTTGTTTCTTTAATTGTTGTAAAGAAAATTGTATATGTAGTTTATGTTGATAAATAAATTTATTAAAGATAATCATAATTAAATCATTTAGGCATATTTATTTTTTTCTATTTTTTCCTTTCAATTTTTTTGTTTTAATATGTTAACTAAATATATATGTTAATGATTTTATTATTTATATATTTCATGAGTTGATCATTTGATCATTCATAATATAATAAAATTTTTTTGTCCCTTAAAATATTCTTTAATATATCATTTTGTATAGTTTAGTTTGCCCTATATAATAATTATCTCTTTTGTATTTTTTCTCAAAAATTTTATAATTGTTATCCCATGAACAAAAATTACTATCAAGCCAAATGCAAATTAATTATATTCCCTCCACCAGTAATTAATATTATGTGATTCATTAAACACTTTAATTAAAATTTTCACCTATAGAATTAGATGATTTATAAGGTGATGGAGCTACCAGTTGCTCATGATTTAGTCTCATGAAATTGTCATATGAATTGTTCACATTGATTGAAATAATAATTGATTTAATTTTCTTTCAACTTTTACTTTAATATGCATGAAAATTTATGTTGTTAATGCTAAAAATGAAATCATTATAAATTATATAGGTATTACATAATAAGTTTGTCATTCATAGAATTAATTTTTTTTTTAAGAAAAAAATGGCAAATACCAAGATCAGGAATTTATTTCATTTTATTTTATTATTAAAACTTATATATTTTAATATTTTATATAATAAAAATTTATGTATAATAAAAATTTTTAAATAAAAAAAAATTTAAGCTTTTGGTTGATAGAACGTATAATTACCTTCAATTGATAGAAGTACTAATGGAAGATTATCCTAAGTAAAAAAAAAATGAGATGAAAGATTGATTGGTTATGCATAACTCCATTTTTTTCATATAACAAAGAAGGTTAGGGCTATATGATATTTCAATGAAAAATATACAAATGTATTGATTTCAAATTTTTTTTAAGATTAACATGGAACTCTTTTATTTGGGAAAACATTGTATACTCCTTCATTTTCTCTTTTAGGTTAATTGAAGAATATTTATTGTTTTATCAAAATTTTTAAAGTTACCATATTAGGTAATATTTGTTCAAAAGAATTAAAGTTTATCAAATTAATTATCATTATCACATTTAATATAAAAATATTATTATAAATTATAATTTAACTAAACTTAAAAATGATTTAAGAGCATTTATTAACAAAATTCATTTAGTAAATTTTTATTTAATTGTGTATTTAATATTTCAATCATTTTGAATTTTGATATTTCGTAATTTCGAGTTGGATTTTAGACTTAAGATTAGCATCCAATTAGCTTGAATTAAGTTTTATCATCTATTATTATTCATAGAATACCCAATTATTTACTTATCCAATTGAAAAATTTTGATTCAATAATTGGTGTATGCTCCTCTTTATTTAAAAACTTAGATTTAAATCATCCTAATTCGAAATTAAAAAAAATACATTTAATTATTTATAATTACATTTCACTTTAGAAATACTTTTAAAATTAATTAACTAATTCAACTACAAATGTAATAAAAATAAGACATTAACTATGAAAGGAAAAAACTTAAGTAAAAAACTTTTAAATTATTACAAAATATGAATAAAAAATATTGGATTTTGATTAAATTATTATTTTAATTTAGATTTTGGTTATATTCAATTATTTCAAGTTTTAAATAACTACCAAAAGTCTATTTGGATGGATGATGAAATTAGTTCCATGATATTGAAACAATGGTGGAGGTGAGATTAGTTACTATAGCAGTAAGATTACTTATTGTAGTAATAAGATTAAAATCAATGGTGAGATATGTATTTGAATGCAAAAGCACAATGACTATGAGGTGAATTATAATGAGAAGAGAAAATGACTAATATAGATACTAGATTAAATTTTAAATTATTTAACATTTATAAAATTATTAAATAATTAAAAACTTATTAAATTACCTTTTTAACCCTTAAGAACTACAAGATCACCCAAAGATGTCTTCGATATCCAAAGGTTGCGAACCAGCCATGAAACCATGTTCAATAAGTGGAATGCATTCGCTGTCCGTTTCTCACATTAAGTGGTAAGGGTCAGAAAAGGGCAATTAGTCATTCTTAAAACTAGCATTCTTAATAGGGATGGCAACGGTTATGTCAAGGTAGGTTTTTATTCGCTTCAAACCTAATCCGATTTTATATTTATAATATTCGAACTCGACTTGACCTAACGATTTTTTTATTTTTTTACTTAAACCTGACTTGATTTGAAATTCATAAAATATTATTTTTTAAATATAAAATATTATTTTTAATGTAAATATAAAATTAAATATATATAAATATAAAATTAAAAAATAATTTTTTATATATATACCAGGTTGGGTTAAGGCAAATTTGCTTAAAACCCGACCCCGACTTTATTCTACAATTACCCAGCTCAACCCGATTCAAAACTCGATTTAAAAAAAAATCGACCTTAAGAGGTCGGGCCAGGTCGAACCCATGAGGCACAAGTTGGGCTGCCATTCTTAGTTCTTAAGACCAAAGAGTTAGAAAAGGGAAATCTTTCAGTTCCTGGTTCTCTTATAGTTAGATTTTTTAAAACCACAATAATCCTTAGTTAGAATCGGATTCAACTCAGCACCTTTTGGGATTTTTAGGAGAGTTACTTTTTGGAAAGCACAATATGATAAAAATTGTTATTCCTTCTAAGAGACATGTTATGTCAGATCTAAGGCATCCTAATTCTATTGAGTAGGATGATAGTTTCTCATTTCTAATTTGTAAAATTATAATTTTGATCAAATCACACTTTGCAGTATACTAAAATCTGCAATTCTTTAAGAGATTTATCTAAAAGAATGGCAATATAACTAAGAAAACGTTACAAATACCATACATGAGTTATTAGACATGCTAGTTTTATATATCCCATTTGATATCTTCATATCCAAGAATAAATAAATTTAACTTCGCATTATTCATAAAATTTAATGTCCTATTTTTTATTTTTATGTTAAATAATAAATTTATTAATAAATAATTAAAAATTAATAAAAATAATAGTAATATATCAAATAATATTTTTTATTTTTATTATTTATGTAGTTATTTATTTTAAGTAAAAATAATAATAAACTATGCTTATATAATAATAAAATTTATTTGTTTATTAATTTATCATATTCAATTAAATATTAATAAAATTACTTCATAGTTTTTAAATAAAAAATCATAATAGAAAAAAAAATATTAAAATTTTTAGTGAATAGAAATACATTTAAGGGCAATATAAGAATGAATAAATTTTTTGAAGTAAAAAGGTCCACTTGGGACATTGGTAGTCCGCTTGACCCTTAACCCCCAATTTAAAATGACTTTTCAATACGATCAAAAAATTTAAATGCAATATATGTGATATTATCCAAACAATATCTATAGGGCGATTGTACTAAAAAGTTAAGCTATTCACACCTCATTAGAGGGAGCTAGCACCCTAACTAGCAATAAGTTATTGACTTTTTTAAATTAATTAAAATTAAGTCAAGTTGATTCATTTGTATAATTATGTATATTGTATAATTTTTAATTAAATTAAAAATTAAAATAAGTAAAAAAATTATTTATACTCAATTTGAGTTTTGAATGATTTCAAGTTTGAGTTTATTAATTTATATTATTTTAGCTATATTTTTATGATATTGGTAATAAATTTCAAAATAAAATAAAGGTAAAATATAATGAAAATTTAAGTGCAAAAGTAATTACTAATAATAATTATAAAAAAATAATTCTTATGTCCAAGTCTTGCAGAGATTAAAAAATATGTCTTATTTTAATAATTTTAACATTCGTATTACAGAAATATTAATTGAGATCAACGAGTTTATGGTCGTTCATTTATTAATTAAGTTGCTACTATATAGGTTGAAAGAAATAATTCAAACATTTATTTGAAGAGATATCATAGTGCATACTCATTCAAAAAGACAACATAGAGTTAAATATTATTTAAGTTATTATGATCCCTTACAATATTTTTTATAATTTTCAAATTGAGAAATTGATTGACATCAAAATACTAAAAAAAGGGTCATTTTGAATGATAGTAAAAGAATGAATAACAACTAAAGATATATAATCTTTTTGTTTAGTAAAAGAGATTTTTCATAGAGAATGCAAAAGTAATTATTGTGAATTTAATATTTTTAAATTTGTTGTCTGTTTAATTTTTATAAATTTTATTTAGTAAATTTGTTCTCATTACTTTTATAATAATATAACATAATTTTACTCAAAATTATATACTTAAAGATGGAAATGTAAGGCAAAGTTTATTACTTTCATTGGTGATAGAACACTTCAAAATTTTTAATTTTTTTATATGCAATTGTACTTCACTACTAGGTATGAAAACACATACACTAATAATTCAATCAAATTATCAATAAAACATGTCTTAATATGTGCTGTTTTACCATGAACTAAAAATTTTGATGAATATTTTAAAAATGTTGACTTAATATAAATTGTATATATTTAATTTAGTTTTAATACTTATATTGATGTAAAAAGTTATGATTTTAACTTATTATTACGTGTTAAATTATTAATAGTAAAAAGAGCATTTACTCGTACTTTTCAAGTAATTTACACTTGATTTTTTTCTTTCTTTACATCATCTAGCATACATTCTAGTTATTTTTTTTTTTGATATATACGTATTAATTATAACATATTAGTAGATAATTAATAATTAAAAACTTGAATATAATTAGTATAACTTAGTAGTAATCATCAATAAATTAATAAAAAATTAGTAATAATTTAATAGTAAATAAATGATAATTTAGTAGTCAATAATTAATAACATTTTAGTAAATCAGTAATAATATAATAATAAATGTATAATATCTTAATAGTAAATCAATTATAATATAATAATAAATACGTAACAATATCGTACTAAATCAAGGATAATTTAATAAAAAATAAGTAATAATTCAGTAGTTAATTATTAATAACTTAGTATTAAATCAATGATAATTTAATAGTAAATTAATTTCAGTTTAATAGTAATTAATTAATAGTAGTAAATCATAAATAACTTAGTAGTAAGTCAATTATAAATTAATAGTAAATAATTGAAAACTTAGTAATTAATAATTGAAAATTTAAAAGTAAATCAGTAACTAAGTAGTAAATTATCGATAACATAATAATTAATCATTGATAACTTAATAGTAAATCATGCAAATTTAATATAAATTAGTAATAATTGGTAGTAACTTATAGATAATTTAGTGATAAATTGGTGATAATTTTGTAATAAGTAATTGAAAATTAAGTACTAAATCAATGGTTAAATAATAGTAAATACAAGAAAATATAATAGTAAATCATTAATAATTTAGTACTAAATTGATAACTTAATAGTAAATCGCAAATAACATTATAGTAAATTATTAATAACTTAGTTTTAAATTAGTGATAATGTAGTAGTAAATTAATTGATCGTTGATAACTTTTTAGTAATCAACGATAAATTAATAATAAATTAGTTATAATTTTATAATAAATTATTAATAAATTAATGGTAAATCATCAATAATTTAATGATAAATCATTCATAATTTAATAGTAAATTATTCATAAATTAGTAGTAAATCATTGATAATTTGATAATAAATAATTTATATCTTAGTAGTAAATAATTGATAACTTAATTATCAATCATTAATAATTTTTTTTTGTACCAAAAGTTGTCAAGAATTGAACCCTAATTATTAGCATAAATTAAGATAAAACTTTCAATTTGGGATTAGGATAAACCTAGTATGAACTTATTCAATAAAAATTTAATGAAAAAAAATCTAAACTTGAATAAATTAATAATGTTATTATATAAAAAAATTATCTCATATATTATTAGTGGATTTTTATATTTCATGTTTTGTAATTGTAAATACATAACAACATATTAATAATTAATGATACGTTAATAGAAAATAATTGATAATTTAATAATAAATCAATAATAACTTAGTAGCAATGATAACTTAATAGTAAATTAATTTCAATTTAATAGTAATGAAATTGATAAACTTAGTAGTAAATGATAAATAAATTAGTAGTACTTAATCAATGATTATTTAATAGTAAATCATGGATAATATAATATAAATTAGTAATAAATTGATAATGAATCATGATTAATTTAATAATAAATTTGTGATAATTTTGTAATAAATAATTGAAAATTAAGTAGTAAATCAATGATAATATAGTTGTAAATGTATAATAACATAATAGTAAATTGTTAATAATTTAGATGTAAATTATTAATAACTTAATAGTAAATCACTAATAACTTAATTGTGAATCAATAATAATTTAGTAGTAAATTGATTAATCATTTATAACTTTGTAATAAATCATTAATAAATTAATAGTAAATTCAATTATAATTTTATAACAAATCATCAGTAACTTAGTAATAATTATCAATGATTTAATAATAAATCAGTCATAATTTAGTAGTAAATTATTCATAAATCAGTGCTAATTTAGTAGTAAATCATTGATAATTTAGTAGTATATCATTGTTAACTTAGTAGGAAATCTCTGATAATATAATAGTTAATTTAACAATTTTAAGTATAAAATATTTTTTTAATAATTGACAATTAAGTTATAATTGAGTGTATCTTAAAAAAAACTCAATAATAACTTAATTGTTAATTAGTAATAAAACTTTTTATACTTGACATTGTTAGAATTGAATCTTGATTACCAACAGAAAATGAGTTAGAAATTTTATTTTGGGAGGCTAAGAAAAACCTCCTATAAATCTATTCAATAAAGAAAATTTAGTGAAAAAATTTTAAATTTGAATAAAACAATAATATCATTAAATATATGATGAAACAAATTTTATCAATAATTACTACAAGTATATCATAAATTATCAAAAATTTATTAAAATTATATTAAGAGGTTACTAAAATTTTATAAAAAATTATCCAAATTTTATCAATGATTATCAAAATTATATCATAAGTTACCAAAATTGTATAAAAAATTACTAAAATTTTATCAAAGGTTTTCAAAATTAAAATTATATTAAAAGTTATAAAAATTTACTTATATTATACCAAAATTAAAATTAAATTATTAGTATTTATCATTATTATTATTATATAAAAATTTTTTATTAAAATAAATTTTTATAAATAAAAATTACACGTGCACATGTGTCAAAAACTAATATATATATATATATATCTTCTCATCATAATGATCTCGCATGCCTTGTGCTTTTCCATGAGATTTTATCCAACAAAATGTACAACAGACTACCTAATAATGGGTTGTTGTCATATTTTCTTATTTTAAAAGTCTAAATACAAAAAATTATCTTCTTAAATATTGCAGCAAATTCCTTTTCTTACATTTTTAGGTTTCTAACAGCATTATGGCTATAAATCCATTCTGATTCACATGATGGCTATTATACTGCCAACCTGAAACGTATGATCATGGCTTTTTTTTTCAGGTTCGAGACTTCAGAGAAGATTGGAACCTTACAGTTACTCAACCTGTAGCGGGAAATTATTATCCAGTAATTTCTCAATCCTAGTTTATCTAACAGTACTGAAATAGATACGAGTTAAAACTCACGTTGATTACTTAGCTTGAGACTTGCCCAGCTGGCCAACATCTATGCAAAATGTTCATTGCTATCAGCTATGAGTGTTAGTTAAATGTCAGGCAGCTTGAGCTTAGTTTTGATCTTCACTTTTTACTTTTCAGTACTTCATAGATGTGTTAAGAGTCAATAGCATTTTACAGCATCATTTAACTGTAATTATTCACCATCTCTGGTTATCTCTATAGGTTTTCATGGTATGGACTGAGATGGTTCAGGCATTTCATTTTCATTGTAAAATATTGATGCTTGAAATAATACTCCTATACTGATTGTGTGAAATCAATATTTGTCTAACTTTTCCAGATTAACCTTGGAATCTGTACTATGGATAAGAAATTTGAATTCTCTGTATTGGTTGATCGCGCCACCGGAGGATCCAGCATTAAAGATGGAGAAGTAGAATTAATGCTTCACAGGTTTCCTTCACTTTCTGCTTTAAACATTCACACAGGGCTAATATATGCCTTTTAATGTAGACTAATGTATTGATATTGACCTGATAAACTCTCTTTTCTAATGCACTAGACGGATGCTCGAGGATGATTCCAGAGGAGTGGTTGGAGCCCTTGATGAAAGCATGTGTGTAGGAAGCAAATGCGAGGGACTGACGGTACATTCTGCCATTACAACAGCATTTTATTCAATATTCATTCAAATAATCTACTGGAATTGTGCCATGTTTTCCATCTTGATCAATAGTGGATAAAATTTCGAAATGTTGCACTATTATCATATAGAACTTCTGAAACTCAAAATGTTTCACATGTACCTTCTATATTGTTCATTCATCTACTCAAGCCCTATGCTGCAAACCTGCAATAATTTATTTGGATGGTTTTGGCCCAGATTCGAGGGAATTACTATATTAGCATCAACCAGATAGGGGAAGGCGCCCGTTGGCGTCGAACAACTGGTCAACAAGTTTACTCGCCTCTTCTTTTAGCTTTCACACATGAGGTATATATCCACTTGATTAATTGTGCCATAAAAATTTGTACATCATAACTGTATGAAATGATCGATCATTCAGAAAATGGAGACCTGGACGGCATCTCATTTGACAAAAGCAACTGCCATGGATCCAGGGTACAGCTTGCCGCTCAATGTCGTTTTAATTACTCTTCAGGTGACAGTTTTAACTTTAACCCATTTTTTAACATCTAATTTTCTACTTAAAATATCCTCTAAAATAGTAGTTTTGCAGGAAATGGATGATGGAAGTGTTCTTCTCCGTTTGGCACATCTGTATGAAGTAAGTGACTCCACATCCTAAGCTGCACCTGAAATTTCCATTAAACAACATCTTCTGCCCAATGGGGGCATTTTCCAATCACAGCCTAGTTATTTGGAAAACTACTAAAAATACATTAACATGATTCTTTCTTGGATTATAAAAATTTTGACTTGTGATTCTTGTGATTGTTTTTCTCAGGTGGGTGAAGATGCTACCTATTCAACTCTAGCTAAAGTTGAACTAAAGAAGATGTTCAATGGAAGAATGGTACGTATAGCTTTTGATTTATTTGTTTCAACGAAAAGCTAGCCATTTGTAACTAGCATTGAGCTGCCTTTTGGTGTTGATTGGTGTTACTTTTTTCAGATAAAGCAAGTGAAAGAAACGAGCTTGACAACAAACCAAGTGAAGTCAAAGATGAGGAAATTGTCATGGAAAGTAGAAGGTGACAATGGAAATGAACCCTCCCCTGTTAGAGGAGGCCCTATTAGTACTTCAACTCTTGTCGTCGAGCTTGGTCCCATGGAGATCCGCACTTTCCTGTTGATCTTTTAATCAATTTTTTACTAAACTAAGAAATAAACGTAATATTATCCCTTTCTTTATCAATTTGAGCTTGACTTTTGTGAGAAATAATTTCAAAGTAAAATCCGGAATATATAAATTGAAGTAAGAGAATAGATACTTAGATCATTCATCCTAAAAGAAATTATATCAAACGAAATCTGGAAATACCTACTGTCTTGTAAAAAAAATAATGTTGTATATTTTCTCTATATTTGGTAATTGGGCTAGTTCGGCCCATCAATCTTTTAATTTTAAAACGGTGCTAACAATGCATTCGGCCCAGCTTAAATCTAGCTCGGTAAATAAAAATACAAATAGAAAGATAAAGTAGTAAATCTTGTACAGTTGCGTTCTCGCGCGGGAACATACCTGACAGTTTAACTGTTAAAACAACCAATCCGCGACTGCACGCGTCTTATTGTCCTCTCACCTTCTCCGTCTTCCATAATTTTCGTTTCCCAAAGCAAGGATCGCTTCTTTTTTTCTATTCTTGTTAAAAGAAAAAAAAAAAACCCTCTCATTTTCCCTTTTACCAAACAGAGGAAAATGAATTCTCAGAACCCTAATCAGACTAGCTCCCTTTACCCCGAGGTGAAATCAAACCCCGATATCCCGCAATACTCATCTTCTTCCAATAACCTTTACCCTTCCATCGACTTGCGCGATCTCGTCGAGAATCTTTTCCCAGACTCTCCCCAATATTCCGTTAGCGGCCATAGCGACCACTCAGCTTCTTCTCATGCGCCCACGGCACCACCGGAAGCTGTCGAGGAAGTTTTAATCAAGATCCCTGGCGCCATCCTCAACTTGATCGATAAATCTTATAGCGTCGAGCTCGCTTGTGGCGATTTCACCGTGATTCGTCTCTGGCAGGGTGAAAACATCGTCGCTGTACTCGCGCGCGTCGCTGACGAAATCCAGTGGCCGTTAATGAAAGACGGAGCCACCGTGAAACTTGACGATTCTCATTATTTCTTCTCTCTTCAGTTACCTAAGGAAGCCGAAAACGATTCGAGTGACAGCGATGACGATGATAAAAAGAGAAAGAATAAGTCCTCCGGCGACGGATCTGATTTGCTTAATTACGGTTTGACATTCGCTTCGAAAGGACAAGAATATTTGTTGAGAGAATTAGATGTTATATTGCAAAGTTACAGTTATTTTACGGTGCAGAGAGTGGCGGAGAAAGGGGAGGAGGTGTTGGATGGGGCGGTGTTTGCGGCGAAGGAAATGTCGCCGGCGGATTTAAAGTCAGAGACCATGAAAGAGGTGATGGAAGGGAAATGTGCGGCATATTGGACCACGCTGGCGCCTAATGTGGAGGATTATAGCGGGAGAGCGGCTAAGACGGTTGCGGCAGGCTCAGGGCATTTGATCAAGGGGATATTGTGGTGTGGAGATGTGACAGTGGATAGATTGAAGAGAGGGAATGAGGTATTGAAGAAGAGAATGAGTCCGGCTGAAAAGAATGCGGAGGTTAGTCCAGAGACATTGAAGAGAATCAAGAGGTTAGGAAATGAATAGTTTTGATTTATGAATTTTCTTTGTTATATTTCCATTTCCATTTCCATTTCCATTTGCCTTTTGCTTTTTCTTGCTCTTAAATATATAGTTCATAGTTAATGAAGTCATAAGGTTAATAGTAATGCTTGGATTTGGAAACAAGTAGCTTATTTGCATGGTGGGATAACCACAAGCTCTGTCATTGTGTTTTAGATAGCATAAAGAGTACATATATTCCCCCAATATAGAAACAAGATAAAGGTTATTGAACAATTTCGTATAGAATTAGGTTTGCAGTGTGTTTAAGGAAGCGGAGCACAACAATAACATTGGTATTGTCAGAATGCTGAAACACTTTTTTTTTTCTGCAAGATAGGGAGAGAAAAGTGGAAATTCTTTTCATTTCATTTGTATAAATTTATGTGATAACCCTTTGCGCATTTTCTCCTTCAAGTACTATGCCTGAAAGCAATGAAATTTCAAATGGAACTGGAACTGAAATACAACTTTGTTAAGAAGAATTTTGCTCCATATTTTTTTTTCTTTTGTGATTTAAGTTGAGTTTCATGGATAATAATAATGACGGTACTAAAGTTAACATTTTTTCTTGTGGTTTTTATTTCTAATTCTGATGCAAACTCTCCTTGATATTTTTGGTTTAACTGTACATACAGGGTTAAGAAGGTGACAAAAATGACACAGAAAGTGGCGAACGGGGTTCTCTCTGGGGTTGTGAAAGTTTCTGGAGTTGTTATGAGCTCAGTTGCAAACTCAAAAGCGGGCAAGAAATTTTTTAGTCTCCTGCCTGGAGAAATGGTTCTTGCAACCCTAGATGGGTTTAGTATGTCATTAATCTATCGTCACTTTATTTCTTATGCTCACATGCATCGTTTTAGAATGTCATCCATCTTTTTGCAATTTACAAAGAAAAAAGAATGTTTTATTTGTGTCCTTATGTGTGGATGCTAATCAATAAAGATGACAACCTCATTGCATCCTAGGTTCATCTAGGGCTTTGCTAAATTTATACGATCCAAAAGGATTATTGCTCTTTTTAAGTATCTAGATATCAATAGAGAAGATGACAAATACATTGCCTACGTGGTCTTTCTAGGTCTGCGGTAGATTGATACAAGCTGAAGGATATTTGCATCCTGGTATTATGGTTTCCTCTCTTCAGGTGGCATTGAAAACAGTAGATGGTTTAGAGTCATTTGGTCTTTGCGCCCCATAGGCTATTGCTTATAGGTGTAGACTCCATTTAGGTTTTTAACCATACAACTTAAACTTGAGATATTCAAATGCCTTGGGATTCCTATCTCATTACACCCTATTTTTGCATGTATTATCTATTCCTGAATTTTTCATTTCATTAAATCTCAGTCATCAAATCAGCTTATTAGCTAACTTTTTAGCCATTAGTTCATCTTAGGTCATGTTTGGTATCATTTTCAAGATCATCATGGTTTATTGAGGTGATCTTATTACTAAGGTGATCTTATCATTCGTGATCTTAAATCACTTTGTTTGTTTAAGGATTATTAAATTTTAGTAATTAAAGATCATTGTATTTGGTATTACTAAAAATTAAACATTATTTTTTTTGAAAATTCCAAAATAATCATGTATATGATAATAGTTACAGAAGTCAATGGTTTCAATATCATTGAAAAATAATAATTTTAAGATATTAGTGATATTTTATTTACTTTATAATAAAACATAATTAAAGTATTAAATATAAAAATATATTTACTAATAGGTAAACTAGCTTTTATAGTATAAATAATGTGAAAAATATTTGAATTAAAAATAAACTGAACTTATTAAAAATAAAAATATTATATCATATAAATTAAAAAATTAAAAGAAATCTCTCAAATTATTTTGGAACTTGTTAAAATGAATATTAATTTGAAAATATAAAAAATTATAATATAAAATAAGTACAATTAATTTTGAAAATAAACAAGTTTTTAATTCACATATTAAATGGATAATATTGACTATTTTTAATTTTACATATCATTTCACTTTGATGATAAAAGTTCTCCATCTCTTTGGATAGGAATTAGATCACCTCCCAAGACTGTGATTTAATCACTCTTGGTGATTCAAGATTACTACCATATAAGATCATTAAGTAGTTACCAAACACAATGATCTAATCACCATGCGTGGATATCATAATTTTTTGAGTGATCACCCATACCAATATTACCTTAGGATTTATCTCTGACCTGTTTACATGGTTTGTCAAATATGCTCTTTCAACTCAACCATACCCAGCTTCTATTGGTGTCTGGACTACAGATTTTAAGTTAAAGTAGAGGAGGGATGGTTGCAACTTGTGTGCTAGTGTCTGTGTGTTTGTATTCAACAGTGAATTTGAGAATTTGTTAGGTTGGTTAGGTTTTATACTCTTGGAACCATATTATAATTTAGAGGTCACATAGATGAGTTTGGCAAGTTGGTAGATTGGAGCCATATGCACGATTAAGCTTCTTGATATGCTGATGAATGAAGTCCCTGTTGGCTTTGAGTGATGGAATTTCTTTTGAGTTTCCTTGTTGGTGAGCTACTTTATGACACTGTTATCCCTCGGCAGTCAACAAATTGTTGCCATTTTGTGCCATTCTAATCAGGGTTTGGTTTTGTTGATTGTCTTATTAAGTTTGCAACTTTGTGGCATTGAATGTTGGGCATTTGAGGATCAGATGCAATGCTTCTGGTTGTTAGATATAACTTTTATTTGGTCATTTAAAAGCAGCGTTCACACCTCTACTATTAATTAACTGTATTTTTTGTTTTAATCTTACATTAAGTTGTTGGGATGTAAGGCTTAGTTTGTTGTGTAGTTGTTGTAATCTTACATTAATTTGTTGTATTATTACCTTGTGAATAGATAGAATATGTGATGCCGTTGAAGTAGCTGGGAAAAATGTAATGTCAACATCATCCACCGTGACAACTGAACTTGTTAACCAAAGGTAAGTTCATAATAGATTACAGACAAGCAACTGAAGCTTAATTTGGATATAAATGTGGTTTAAGGGACGTTGGCATCTATCTGACTCTGAGATTGTACTTAATATTTTCTTGGCATTAACAATAGTATTATTGGATATAGATGTGGTTCAAGGGATGCTGTCATCCATCAGACTCAGGGATTGTAAATATTTTCTTGGCATTAACAATAGGGATTCTATACCTTATTTGTTATGCACAAAGGCACAGGCCCATGCACTCAACACCATACACAGAGGACAATTTTATTTGAAGCTTCTCCTCTTACTCTGAATCATCTTCTGAATTAAGAAAGAGATACAAATTGGAGTTTATTCCTTCTGCAGGTATGGAGAAAAAGCGGCTGAGGCCACAAATGAAGGGCTTGGTGCTGCAGGGCATGCTGTGGGGACAGCATGGGCTGCATTTAAAATCCGGCAGGCACTAAACCCCAAAAGTGTTTTAAAACCTAGCAAGCTAGCCAAGGCGGTTGCTAAGGCTGCAGCTGCAGAGGCAAAGGGAAAGAGCTCAAACTGATTGCTTTCAAATACCTGTTCTTCAAATTTGTGATTTAAAGATATCTGTCTATAACCCTTATGTTCCCAAAGCTACATAAATCATCAAGATATTTGTTGTTTGGTATGATATTTCTACCCTACATGTAAAAATACTGTTTTTAACTGACTATTCCTTTATTCTTTTCAGTTGTACATTTTTTATCATTAGTGGCAATAATTAGAAGGCTTTAATTTGGTTATGGTGCTGATAATTATGAAAATTAGAATCAGCAGCTTCACCCTTCACGCCCGTGACTTGCTTGAGCGTGTTAGTTTGAAGTTGAACCCTATTTGTTAGGATCTGCTGGACATTATCTGCACAACTAGATCAAAATTGTCTTCATCAACTTGTTATAGTATTTTTTTTTTCTTGATTATTTCACATTAATTTGAACTGATCAAGTCAGTGTAAGCTTTTTGTTGCTAATATCAGTGGCAAATGGCGATAACATTTCCTCATGTGGAGGTTCCACTTCTGGTAGTGGAGGAATTATAAACTCTTAAATAATAGATTATACTGGTTCTCTGTCGATTTCTTTTTCAATCCCCTGCCTGCAAATGGGTTAAACAGCATTATCTTCATAGGTTTCACCCAACCTTTTCGCTGGGGTTTGTATGTACGCGACAAATATACGCGCTTCAGTTAGGTAAGGATTCGCCCAGTTTTTCTTTTTTTTCCAAAAAAATTAGTTGAGTTGGTAAGATTTAAATTTTGATTTTAAAAAACTTCGATTGGAATTTTACTGTCGGGAATTATTTTTGATAAATTATTTGTATATTCAATATACATTTAAAAAAAAGCTATAGTCTATCATGATCAAGGATTGAAGAAGCTTACCTTCATCCCAAACATTTTTTCATTGTTGCATCACTCAAAATAGATACCATTTACTACAGAATACTCGTCCTGCTTTGTTCTGATTCTTAATCAAATCCCCTGGAGACCATATATTAGAATTAGTTGGGCTTATCACCTGGCTCTCAACTCTCATCACCAGCTTCTGGACCCCAATGCATCAGGGGCCACATCCACCTACCCAATTTAAATGGTGGACCCCCAAAATCCTTTCAAAGCTAGCCATGTGCAAACCACGTTCGGCCATTTGGGATACACCACGTCTGCTCTATGACATCTAGCAACTAGCACGTAGCATGACTATAATATATATAGCTTTTTTTGTGATGGGGCCGTCAACGAGGAAGGTATTGGAATGTGAATTTGTTAATGATTTGTATGTTGGATTGGTGTCCGCTTTAAATCTATGCCACTGGCTCTCAATGTTCATAAGCTTTTTTCGAGTCCAAGTAACGAATCAAATGCTCTTCCATTGTGGAAACCAACCAATCGTCTATGGTTATTACCTCTTCGACCCATTTGGTGCAACATCTCCGGTTGATTCTTTGTCTGATTCTGATCACAAATTTTCTCAACATTTATATCTCACTTTATTCGCCATTGACTTTGCACAGCGAATGGTTGATTGGGAAAAGACTCTACCTTCTTTTTTTTTTTAATTATATGGGTTTAAAACTATTTAAAAATTTTTTTTTTATAAATTTTAATTTAATATAAATAAATTTGTTTGAATCTATTTATATATTTTCGGAACAACCCAAAATAAAATAGTGAATAAAACTCAAAAACTCTTTATGCTTAAATTTAAAAAAAAAAAAGTTTGTAATATAAAACCAAACAATTTTCTGATAACCCATCTAAATGAAGATATAAAAGCCCGTTAGCATCAACAATCTTACGGAAGATCTTTCTCCTCTACCAAAATTGTCGACTGGACCTCAGGACCAGGACTCAGATTGTCCTTTGAAAGCTTAAAATTTTGCAGTGCAGACCTTAGGTCAAATTACTTTGTGAAAATTTAAAATTTAATTTTTATATTATAATTTATATAAATTTAATTTTTATATTATTTTAATTTAATTTTTAATTTAATTATTCTTTTATTTTTAAAAATATTTGCGTGATTATTAATTTGATAACGTAGACATTAGTTTTGCTAATATAGTGTTGATTTGTTAATATGATAATTTGTATTAATAAAATCAGTTATTAAATTATATAAATAATTTATGTACTCATATAAAATTTAAAATTTAATCTCTTCACTAGAAATTTAAAATTTAATCTTTATAAAATAAAAAAATATTTTGAATTTTTTATAAATTTTCTAGTTTTTTAAAAATATTAAATTTACTTTTTTCAATATTTAAATTTTTTAATTTCATTTTTTGAAAGGTCTTGTATTTTAATTTTTTAATATTAAGAAATTTAAATCTAGAAATTTTTAATATTTTGAATTTTTTAGAAATTTTCTAGTTTTTTAGAAAATATCAAATTTCCTTTTTTCAATATTTGAATTTTTTAAATAAAAATCATATTTTTACTTTTTATGTTTTCAAATTTTAACATTTTATTTAAGCAAAATATTTAATTTTTTTTAGCTTTTTATAATTTTTATTAAATTTTCTATATATATATATATTAATTTTTTAAAAATTTTCTATATTTTTACAATATTTAAATGAAAATTAAATAAATAACTAAAAAAAGACACGAATCTTTAAAATTTATTTTATTTGATATATTTGAATGGAAAAATATAAAAATCCGAAAAAATAAAGAAATAATTAAATACGAAAAGTTTCTAATTTCAATTTTTTTACTTGAATAAAATTAAAAAATGTAATTTTTTTTTAAATTTATAAACTTGTGTTATAAAAATTAAAAAAAGAAAAATTTTAAAAAAATTCCAAAAAATTTTAAAATACTAAAATTAAATATTTTGTTTAAATAAAAATGTTAAAATTTGAAAGATACAAAAAATTTCAAAAATGAAATTATAAAAATTAAAATAGTAAAAAACTAAATTTAATATTTTTAAAAACTTAAAAATTGTAAAATATTTAAAATATTTTTTTATATTAGAGTCTAAATTTCAAATTTCGATAAATATATATATTAAATTTTAAATTTTATATGAATATAAAAATTATTTATATAATTTAATAATTGATTTCATTAATTCAAGTTGACGTAACGTCACATCAATAAAATCAAAACTTACATCATTATCAACAAGTGGTTGGTTCAATCGGTTAAGGTCGTTTTTTTCAATGAAAAGATTTTAGTTTCGAGTCTTGTCAGTGATAATTTATTGAGATAATCTCGAATGTACGACTTGCAACTATCTGTCTTAAGCTGTCAGGTAAATACTTATATCATTAAGTCAATGATCACATCAATATTTTTAATAATAAAAAATTAATTAAATTAATAATTAAATTAATAATTAAATTAAGATTATTAAATTAAGATTATTAAATTAAAATTGTACAAAAATTAAATGTATATGAATTATAATATATGAACTAAATTTTAAATTTTTATAAAATATAAAAATCTTTTATATAATTTAATCTAGATCTACCTATCAAGTTACAGCCAAACCCTCTCTTCATAAAAAAGAAAAAAGAAAAAAAGACAATTTAAACGGGTAAAGAATATAAAGACACAAGATAAACTATGACCTAAAACCCCTTAGTACTCTATCTTCTTTTAATATGATAAGAAGGTATACAAAATGATTATCTTGGATATTGTTATAACAAAATCTACCTTTAGTACTCTATCTTCCTTTTAATATGAAAAGAATGGACATTAGAAAATGATTATCTTGGATATTATTGTAACAAATCTATCTTTTTTCCTCTTTTCTACATTTTATATGAAAAAGTGACCTAATTAAAATTTTATCTTTTTATTGGTAGATGATTTATTATTTTTTTTCTTTGTGTTGTGTTATCCTTTTAGGTAAGGCAATAAGGCTGACACGGTGTGGGAAATTTATTGGCACACACCAAGTCATGGTGACCTGAGCTTCGTCAAATATGTAGTGGCTGTTAAGTCCATGGAAGGCTTGATGGATTAGTGAGGTGGAAGGGCTTCTGAATCAAACAAACATACTGCACGCCCATACTTTTTTGGGATTTTATTACTAATTTTAAGCCGCCCACCTTCATATTAATTAGCCTTTTATCTCGAATGGCGTTGATGGCAAAAATCGTAAAGCATCAACTATCCCCACTTGTTTGTAAACTTATCTTACTAGTACAATAAAGGATTCTATCTATATATATATATACTCTTTATTTTAGGCAGTCAGATTGGAACAAATTATATGATTATTAGCAATATATGCCTTATACTTATTAACTTAATGCATTTCTATTAGTAAAGTACTTCATATGATGCAAATAGTTGTTTACACAATTCATGGTTTCATCCTATACTGCGAAGATCATGTGGCTATGAATTAAGATGATGAACAAAATTTGACATTCCAAAAGTATTCATTTTCAAATTACTGATTTCTTTTTTATCTAAGATTTATCAGACAAAATGGTGAGAAAGATTTTCAATTATATTTAATGATTGAATCATAAAACAATATTACGATACGATGAAAGTTCTTCCGTTGGCAAATATCCCTCAGTCGACCTGTAATTTATTTACTATGGTCGTTCATCTTAATAAAAATAATGTAATCATTAGCTATTCACGTCGTTCTTGCCTAGCTAACTACGTAGGACAAGTCTTATCCCACCGAAAGAGGAATTCTGAAATGTGAGCACTTCCCTAAAGCTCATGGTAGTTAAACACTTCCCTAAAGCTCATGGTAGTTAAAACATTTCCCTAAAGTTGAGTTATATTTGAAACATCTTTGAACCTAGATATGAGGCGGTTTTAAAATTCGTTGATGGCTTTAGATAAAGTTTGTTTTCTTTCGAGTCCTGCTTGTTGAAAGCTGTCGGCCTGACAAAACCAAATTCTTAAACTACTGAAGTACCAGAATATTGAAGCTCACCTGAAATCTTCAGTATTTTTGACACAGTATACAGAAAAGTTTCACTGACTTTCTACAAAAAATTTGGACACATCAGAAGATTAATAGTACAACAGTCGAATTTAAGAAGGAAAGAGTTGGAAAAACGAAAGAAACAAAGAAAGATGTGGCAAAAATGTAGTGGATGAGGAATAAAACACCACAAACCTCCACTTCTGAAAATTGAAGTCGTCGTGCATTGCCTTCAAAAAGTGGCAGATGACACAAGAAGCAGTATATTAAAAACACCCCATTTAAGAATCAACATACATTCTCTACTTCTTAAATATAGCACATAATATAGGTGCACATATGCGTACGCAGACACATACAAAAACATAGACATGCACATAAGATCTTGTTGAATGTGAAAATATTAGTACTTCATAGGTTCAAAAATGGCAGAAAAATCATTTAAAACCTCTGCTAGAAGTTTTGAAGGTTCACCAATTCTAGTCTCTCCAATAGGTACTCCTTTGAGAAAGGTGTTCAATAGAATTTCAGGTTTTGCTTCATCTTGGGGAAGGAGAACAGCCCCCCGAGGTCGTAGGATTTTCCATACGGATGTGGAACAGGAAGAGTTCCAGTATGCAAGTACTCATTGTCTCTCATCATACTACAGTGTTTTTGTAGCTCGCCTTGCCATCATGGTTAGTACAAATTTTCCTTTCACAGTTATTTTTAGTTAGAATTTTCAATCATTTCAGCCTGAATTTTGTTAATCAAAGCTTTTCCCGATGTATGCTTTCAGGTCATGCTAGCTATTTTGATTGGGCTGCTAACAATTCTAACATGGCATTTTACAAGGATTTATACAACAAAATCACTAAACACCTTAACTTTTGGTCTTCGTTATGAGCTTCTTCAGCGGCCTATCTTACGGATGTGGAACATCTTGAATTCTACCTCGGAAATAACAACTGCCCAGGTCAAGTTGTCAGAATATGTAATCAGGCGGTACATCAAGCCTTCCAACCAAGCAGAACAAGTTGAGGTTGATCCTTGGTTATTTTCTTCTGTCTGAACAGTGCTTATCAAGTGGTAATTTGGTTTTGAAACATTTTTGTGAAATCCCAATTCAGTAACCTTTTTTTTTTTCGGTTGATTTCTTGCACTCTTAGCAGCTGTACCAAATGATGAAAGACATAACATGGGCACTATTTGCCAGTCGAAAAGCTCTCAATGCCATAACTATAAATTACAGAAATGGATTTGTCCAGGCATTCCATAGAGATCACAGGAGTAACAATACATTTTACATCTACTCTGATCTTGCAAATTATTCAATCGGTGCCAGTGAGTCTTATGACAGCAAAATGCCGTCATCGCGACATGGGTGGAATGACCAATTCATTCATGGTAATGTTTCTGCGACCTGGTATCGTGAACCACTTGATCCTATCACTGGAGAGAAGACAGGAAAGGCACTGCCAATTCCACCAGATGATCTTATCAATATAGCAGGTCCTTCACAAGTTCCTGACGGGGTAGCTTCATGGCACGTCGCAGTGAGCAAGTATACAGATTCACCGTTGCTTTCAGCAGCACTGCCGGTATGGGACCCTTCCAATACTAGTATAGTAGCTGTTGTTGGTGTTACCACTGCACTTTATAGTGTAGGCCAGCTGATGAAAGAATTGGTTGAAGCGCATAGTGGGTATATCTATTTGACCTCGCAAGAGGGTTACTTACTGGCTACATCCACAAATGCTCCGCTGTTAAAAAATACAACAAAGGGGCCCAAGCTTATGATGGCTGTTGATTCAGAGGACAACGTGATACGAATGGGAGCTCAATGGCTAGAGAAAGCCTATGGCAACAAGTTTCCTCCTGGTCATGTGGTTCATGTGGAGAAGGCCAATCTTGGCGGCCAGCATTATTACATTGATTCATTTTTTCTGAACCTAAAAAGATTGCCTATGGTAAGTTCAGAAAATATTTCATCTTTTTCTTAACATTGAAATTAGCATTGGATCATCGGATGCATGTTCAGACTTCAGACTTTTAGTTCCAGATAAAGATATTCCGGAGATGATCTCTTTATGTTTCAATCGGATTATACATATTACTAATGTTTATCACTGTTTGACAAGACAGTAAAATTGGTTAGAATTGGTGCAGGTTGGAGTCATCATCATTCCAAGAAAGTATATAATGGGAAAAGTTAAAGAAAGAGCCTTGAAAACATTGATCATATTGATATCTGCATCTGTATGTATCCTAGTCATCGGATGTGTATGTATTTTGATACTGACAAATGGAGTATCGAAGGAAATGAAACTCAGAGCAGAGTTGATAAGTCATCTTGATGCAAGAAGAAGAGCTGAAGCATCAAGCAATTACAAAAGCCAATTCCTTGCAAATATGAGGTGACCAATTTCAGTATCTGAAATTATCCTTTCCCTTTAGGTTTTGTTTAGTTATTTTGCCTATAGGAAATGTGCTTAAAAACTCACTAGCCAAGCCACTATTCCATTGTAACTTTCACTGACTTCTTGTTACACATCATGCCTGCACCCTGTGGATCTATTTGTGTTACAGTCATGAACTAAGGACGCCTATGGCTGCTGTTATTGGATTGTTGGACATTCTTATCTGCGATGACTGTCTTACAAATGAACAGTATGCAATGGTTAGCCAGATCCGTAAATGCTCAACAGCTCTACTCCGGCTTCTCAACAACATATTGGATCTGAGCAAGGTGAGATACAGGACAAACCAATATGGAATTGGAACTTTTAAGTAACAGCACCTTCTACAGTTTAACCAAATTCCAAACTATAGAACTGAGCGTCCTTAGGAAGGATTAAATAAATAAAGCAACATGTCATTCTTCGATTATAGTTTAACAGTTGCTACATGGTTGGATTAACCGGGCAAATTTAGTTAGTCAAGGAGTTTTTAATTG